>NW_020665140.1:3830758-3866657 GCF_002925995.2 Terrapene triunguis
TAATTGTCCCAGGTCACTGGGTGGGGGCTCGAGCCGGTTTTGCATTGCGTTATTGAAACGGAACCCCTAGATACAGAACCCGGCCCTTGTTGCTGCCAACTTAGATGGGCAGAAGGGTTACACAATATCAAGAATTTTTGTTAATAAGCCTCCATAATACAAATTGCTGAATAAATAAGTATTAGGATTAACAAGGAAACCACACTGAATTCTGCCTGCCTTAACTTCAGTTAGTGTTAGAGTATAAGGCCAGAGAAGGGAATATACAATATGTACAGAAGAAAGTACAGTTGAATTATAAAAGTAAAAAGCCTGTTTGTCTCAAATTTGAGACAGGCTGAGCTAAAAATTTTTATATGATATAAACCATAATCCAAATATTGTGTATCATTACACAATTAATTTATCTTCTAAATGGTGTTTTGTCCTTCTGGTCACATATTAGAAGTCAACTGATTTACAATAAACTAAAATCATAAATAGAAAATGTATAGGCTAACAGAAAATTATAATTTTTTTTACTTCACCATATATAATTTAATAGAATATGTTTATTGCAAAATGTTTTCCGTGCTATAGAATTCTATAGCACAGTGTAAAAAAAAACAAAACAAAAAAAACAAAAAAAACCCACACCCTATAGAAGGGATATCATCCTCTATTCAACTCTATACATTTCTAGAATAATTTCTCTGGAATCCTATTGGTTTAATCCCAGTTCAGTTGTGTGCAAATTTATTGTAACTATGGAATTTTTATGGTCACTTGCAAGGAAATGTAAGAGAACCTAATTTGTCTTGTCCGTCTAATTTTTAGATGTGATGACTTTGACCTACAATGTGTTACCAAAAGTTTCACCAGGCTCCTGAAAAACTAAGGACCAGAGCCTCAGCTGGTGTAAGTCAATGTAGCTCCAGTGACTTCACTAGAACTATAGTGCTTTATGACATTTACTCAACTGGTGTAAATGAGTACTTCAGGAGGTATCCCTAAGAAGGCACTATACTAACAAAGGTTGATACACATCTAAGCTTAGGCCCCATGTATCAAGAGTAGTTCCTTTCACATTTCCCTTCAGGGGAAGCAACACACGTATCAGAAGAGGCAATGCCACCTTGTACTTTCCCTGTGGCCATGAAGAAGAACCTGCTAAAGAGATTTTTAAACCTCAGCCACAATGAATGAAATCAAAAGACAATAAAAAGGTAAGTTGCCAGGGTTTTGGCCTACATAGACTTGAAGGAAGACTGAAATTGTAATCTACAGGGAGAGGCTGTCAAAACGATGGATGGAACGGAGTCACACAACTACACAGAATAGGAGAGACTGCAATATCTATTCTATAACAATCACACACAGTGTATCACATTTGCTCTTTAATCCCCTGGCTTCAGGAAAGACGACAGGCTTCTAAACACCCCTAGGTTACGGTTATGATAGAGGATAAAAAGGGAAATCAATTGTATTTCAAACTGTGGAATCAAGAAGCAGAGATGAGTCGATCAGCTTTGGAAAATTTTGGATACCTACAAAAAGGAAGAATACACTCTATATTGTAAGATATGCAAAGAGCAACATCCACCAGCTGAAACCAACAGCACAGCTCTTTCTAGTTTAGCCAGGGAGTAGAAGATGCTCACTTTTGATTCCTTGGTATACTTGCTTGCCACTACAAGGGATCACATGGTTCCCAGTTCAAGAGCTGGCTGCCGCAACACAATCCCTCAGTAAATTCAGATCAAGAATTTTCTATTTAGAAAATCTAAACAGCTATATGAGAGAGACTCAAACTTTACGATTTGCCAACCTTAAACTGTGTCTGTTGCCCACTACTACAACAGGGGTATACGGATGGGTGTGTAGGAAAACAATGTATTTTTTCTTTTCTATTTCTGTCTGTAGCGAAGTAAACTTTTTAAAAATAAAAACTTCATGGATTACCTTTAAAATGCTTAATCCCATGTTTATATGGCTGGCAAATGTTACAGCAGAAGATGTGCTTTAGTCACACACTAGTTATCGGACTCATTAGAGGGGAAATCAGATGAAATTAAATGGCCTGTGATATACAGGTCAGACTAAAGAGACAATAAAATGGCTGTCAACAACTTGAGACCTCACCAGGGCTATGTACCTAGGCTAGTGAATCTTTCAAGCAAACCTGGAGTAAGTTTTGACCAGTCCCCTCCATCTCTCTGGCTGTCAGAGACAGAGTTTACGTTTTGTGTGAAATCAGTGTTTTCACATGCTTTTGACCAGAAACCAGGCTGTAGAGTTGGTGGTCTTAGTCGAGTTTCACAGTATGACTATTTGGATTGTGTTCTAATTCTATTGGCTTAATCCATACTCAATTCCTTAAGACTTTCCCATATAAACATATGCAGAAAATCCCTACAGATCAGTCAACTGGAGCTAACAACAACGGGACCCTGCAAGTGAGCAAGTGTCATTAGGTGATGGACTCATAGGTGGCAGGAAGAACATTGTTAAGTCGTAGGGACAGAGAAGGCAGAAGAGACAGGGGAGAAAGCAATCCAATAATTTGTAAACCCAAATATTATGAGTTTAGAACATCACAGCATTCAGGGTGTTATTTGTGCATATCCCTGCTCCTCGAGTATTCCTGGACATAGTGGGGAGGAATGACAGCTTCCAGGGAAAGAGAAACATTGTCTCTGTTAGTGGAGAAAAGGAAGCACAGGGACTGATAAATCTTTTTCCTTCCTTCTAAATACAATGTGTGTATTCTCTGCAGACTGGCAAGCTTCACCTCATATAATTTACACAGAGGGAAAGCCACATATACCCACCTTACAAAAAAAAAATGGAGAAACACCTTATTGTTCTGAAGATCTTTTACCAGGACAATAGCTACAATACCACTTTTTTCAAAAGATATTATTCCATTGTTTTTAAGGATATTGGGTCAAATTTTCACCTCAGATTAACTTTTTTCCACTGATTTTATATTTCATAGAATCATAGAATATCAGGGTTGGAAGGGACCTCAGGAGGTCATCTAGTCCAACCCCCTGCTCAAAGCAGGACCAATCCCCAACTAAATCATCCCAGACAGGGCTTTGTCAAGACTGACCTTAAAAACCTCTAAGGAAGGAGATTCCACCACCTCCCTAGGTAACCCTTTCCAGTGCTTCACCACCCTCCTAGTGAAAAAGTTTTTCCTAATTTCCAACCTAAACCTCCCCCACTGCAACTTGAGACCATTGCTCCTTGTTCTGCCATCTGGTACCACTGAGAACAGTCTAGAGCCATCCTCTTTGAAACCCCCTTTCAGGTAGTTGAAAGCAGCTATCAAATCCCTACTCATTCTTCTCTTCTGCAGACTAAACAATCCCAGTTCCCTCAGCCTCTCCTCATAAGTCATGTGCTCCAACCCCCTAATCATTTTTGTTGTCCTCCGCTGGACTCTTTCCATATTTGTTGCCCCATTTATTTTAATATGAGCTGTACTGCATCTGAGGGCAGAGTTTGGCTTCTGATCAATTTAGTATTAAATATAAACCATATTGCTGCATTGTTATTTTGACGTTGAAATTCTTTGGTCAGAATTGTAACATTAGGTGCTAATTATCAAAATTAAAAAAAAGTAGTTCAGAATAGAAAATATAAATATACCTAGTACCTAAGGTTTTATATTTTAATGTCATTTTAAAAGGATATCAAAACCAACTTTTTATATTAAATTCAGTATAGCTTTACATGATTCAAAGAGAATCAAAACGCTGTTGTTTCAACCAATCAGTCCCAATGAAATACCCCATCTCCCTTTCTGCAGATTTCTTGCTTCAAACCTCAAGAGAAATAATTTCTCATCTCTCAGCAGCATTGTGCTAGTTACAATGTGAGCATTTAGGATCTAATCTCAAGTGGAATGAAGTCAATGGAAAAACTCAATTAACTTCTGTGGGCTCTGGATCAGGCCCTTATAGCAGACTGGTCAATGCAATTGACCTCTGGGATAGACATGAAGGGGGTTGACATGGAAAAGCACAGCAGACAGCTGTATCTTTCCACATATACCTCCATCAATGTGAAAACCTCATTTTGTTCTGTAATGGTCATTTTGATTGCACAACTGTTCTGTAGCCTTCATATTGAACTAAAACACGAAGGAGATGTCAGGCAAAATCTTGCACTAGCACAAGATTAACAATGGAGGGTTGTTAAACCCTGATGACATTCCATTCAAATGGAAACACCTCTTCGACAAAGAGCTGTCTACACCCCAAGGAAACTGGTTGTCCCTGTTAGATTGGTAACCAAGCAGCGGATCACCTGATGGGGGACTTATCATCTGAAAGAGGTTTGAGGATCACCAGAGACATCACATGAAACAGAACTGTAAAAGGATGAGGTCTACTCAAGGCACCCTTCTCTCTCACTGACCAGTACTGTACAGGAAGGAAACTGGCTGCAGGGATCAGAGAAGAAACGTCATGCTCTGAAGAAGCCATCAGCTGGAGGAGTGAGGTCCAGGAGATGGGACTTAGAACTTGAAAGGACTAGGGTGACCAGATGAGGGGAAGAAAATATCGGGACACATGGGGGGGAGTGCCCGCCGGCAGAGCAAAAAAACAAACAGTGCTGCCGGCGGATATCGGGACAGACACCGAAATATCGGGACGGTCCCGATTTTATCGGGATGTCTGGTCACCCTAGAAAGGACACTGATCAATATCCAAAAGAACATTCAAGAGCAGTAAGAAAACTGAGGCAGGGAATGGTGTACAGGTGTTTATCTTTTGCCTAGATCTTTATCTCTCTTGTACTGTGTAACAGTGATGCTTTTAGAAATCCTGCAAAATCTGTGTCTATTTGCTTCAATGGAAAGGCTTAAACAATAAACCAGAGTTTTCACAAGGTGGAGCTCTGGGAAGGGTATACTTATGCTTCTGAGAAGTCATGGGGGAGGAGGGTAGTCAAAACTGATCTTGGGGCCTGGTCAGCCCTACTTCGAAAAGGGGTACCACACAAAGTCTATGCCCAGGGAGTGAGCCTAGAGGCCAAAGAGTTCTGGATCTTACCCAGACTACAGGGGAGCTTAAAAGCACACAGGTCCAGTGTTGGGAGCTAAAGATAGCAGCCCAATAGGGGGAGTATGATTACAGCCGTGACATGCACACAACACTATCATAAGTCTGCCCCGCCCCCATCCTGCATTAATTTTTTCCCCTCCACAGTTTATCCTTCTGAAAGAAAAAAATCTTCAGACAGCAATTCCCAAATAAATTTCAAACACTCCGGACATCTGTTGCTCTCATTAGCATCTTAATCTGTGGCCTCTCAAAATTTTAGCATTCACTGCTTGTTATTATTAGCAAAAGGCTGCAGTCTGACTTTATTTTGAAAAACATTTCAACAATTTGTTGGTTTGCGTATGTGGGTATTTTTAAATACATCTTTGTAAAATGTGCCTAGGGAATCAAAGCTACAGTCTCAGGGCTGAAGTTTTACCAACTTCTAGCTTGCCCCTCCAGCTGAAAGAGAACACTAAACATTCACCTCTTGTTTTCTTCCTGAAGGCTTGCTGCCTCCTATTTGATTGCATTTCCTTTGCCAATGTAGATACCCTGTGTTTCATGAATTTCATCTCCAGTCATTTAGGCACAGATGATTTTGTTAAGAAATAAAACATAGTAACACTAACCTTAATCCAGTGTGGGAGAAGGCATCCAAAGGCGGGTGAAACTTCCCCCCAATCATGTGGCCATCAGGGAAGTACAGTGACCATTGTGGCCACATGAAGGGGACCACCCCTCCCCTCCCCCAATTGCTGCCTGTCTAATTAGGGAAAGGAGGCATTAATAATGGGCCACACTCTCCCTGGGTGCAAGTGCTTCCCCTCCCTGAAGGGTTGTGTTTTGCTGATTTTCTCCTCTTGTGAATTCTGAGTAGAGTTTCATCTAAATTTATGTACATGTAGCATACCAAAATGATGGTTTTTTTCCATTAGCAGCTTATTACCTCTGAACATTATGTTTCTTCTTATGTTTCTTCTTGCAGTAAGTACAGCATTGCCTGTGCTCTGAAGTTTGGGAGGCCCCAACATGCAACGTAAGAAAGACAGATATGTAAATTATGTATGCACACAAGCAGCTGAAGCTTAACTGGAGTTTGGGGAGGAAAAAAAAAACAACCAAAGAATCATATCAAAGTGACACTCCAGCAAGAGATGCATGTAAACGGCACTGTTCAAACATTAAATTTTCTGTTAAGTGCATCCTGTCTCATATAGCACACCACACAACACAGCATGATGTTTTTATAGAATATGCAAACAACAATTATGAATCACAAAAGGGGCAATCACTTAAGTGAGAGTTGAACATCCTTAAACTTACTCCTGCTTTTGTTCGTCTTTGTGTGAGAAACACCTCAGACTTCATTCTGTGTGCCATTATTATTTTTATTTATATGAGAGTTGCACTTAGAGATTAGAGCCCCATTCTGTGGGGCACTGTATAAAACCACACCAATCAAAGCCCTTGCGCCAAAGGACTAGGAATCTAAACCAAAACTGATAAAGTACATGTCATCACACACCCCTCAGACAGGTGGAACAGAGACTGACACACCCACGGTCACCCAGGAAGCCTGTGGAGGAGCTGGGAACTGAACCCAGCTTTACTGCATCCCAGTCTAGAGCATCAGCCACAAGCTATCCTTTGCCTCAGGGGAAAGACCCCCCACGCTTGCACAAATGACAATCTTTTCACTGAGACAAGGCGGGGGAGGCAATATCTTTTATTGGCCCAATTTCTGTCCGTGAAAGACAAGCGTTTGAGCTACCCAGAGCTTGTCTTCTTTGGATCTGGGGAAGGTACCTTTCCCAGACACCTTTCCCAGACCTGAAGAAGAGCTCTGTGTAAACTCATAAGCTTGTCTCATTTACCAACAGAAGCTGGTCCAAAAAAAGATATTACCTTACCCACCTTGTCTTTCTAATATCCTGGGACCAGCATGGCTACAGCAACCCTGCAGTCTTTCCATGTGAGTCATAGGACAAATTTCTTAGCAGCAGTGCATTTTAAGATGAAATATCACAGACTACTTTGTGAAATCCTTCAACATCCACATCAGATAGCAAGAGGCTATGAGTATGTTTAGCTTTTCTTCCTTCTTACTAAAATTGTCATTGTCACACTTACATTGGGAAGTTTGATTCTCATTCTCGGCATTCATGATATTTTCACAGTCATTTTGGATTCCTAAGAAAAAACAGAATTGAACATTCCTCCACCACACATCTACTTTTACAGCACTTTTTAGTTTGTAAGCACTGCCTGCATCAGCTGTTTCATAAGGCAAGTCTATAGGGGTTTTTGATTTTTTTTTTAAACTTTCAGGCTTTACCTCACACTGCGAGTGTTGTTTATACTATAGAAACTGACCTCTGCTGACATAAGGTCCCTAGTCCCACACCACTAAAATAAATGGGAGCTTCATCCTTCGCCTTTGACTTTAATAGGCACCAGGTATCAAACATGAAATTCTCCCTCTGTTACTGAGGCTCCTTAGCACTGTAACAATTATATGAAACATGTCAGTTTCTGCAATGTAAACAGGACCCAAGACATGATATTATTGATGTAGTCAACACTAGAGCGCAACTGTTGTAAACTGTTAAGATACTAATGAAACTGCAATTTAAGAATAAAACAAAGTCACATCGCTCCCTTGTACTCAACTCTAGGCTATGGAATGATAGGAAATTGAGTGTGCACAAGGAAATGCACAAACACTTGCACTCCTGCCATATTGTCAATTAATCAATAGTTCCAGCAGTTCACAACCTCAATTAAAGGCAGTGCTAAGAATCCATGAACCTTTCCCAGAGAAGTCCTCCCATAGCTTGTTTACTAAGAACATAGAATGTGAATAGACATCTAGGGCAGGATTTTCAAAGTGTTCAGCACTAAACTTCAGTGAGAATAGATTTAACCCAGTCCTGAGCACTTTTGCCCATTGATTTGGTTACAAACCAATGACATGCTGTTACCCTTACAAGAGATATACTGATGTACATAATGTTACAAGGGAAAAGTTGTTTTAAAGAAAAAAGATTAAGACACTGAAGCAGTCAATGTAACGAAATGTTTAGCTAAATACTACAATTTTGTTACTTTCATTAAAATCAACAAACTGCATTATTTATAATACTTGATTCAGGACCTGCTTTGTCACACAGTAAAGTGTGCTTTCCTGCAAAACCCTGACGATAATTTTACCAGATTATATAATCCTCAATTGCTATTTTAACAGTCGAAAAATTTAAAATACAGTCAGACCTGGTTAACCTGCGGTTGGGTTATCCAGATGTCTCTGTATCTGAAAGGCTTAAATTATAATCAGCATGGTCACCTGGGATGCACTGTTGATGGTTTATTTTTAATCCAGAGGAAAATGAAGGATACAGATTGATTTCAATAATTCAGGCTTGATCATGAACAAATTTATGGGACATAAGTTCTATCCAGCTATTATAAAAATGCGTCAAATGTATTACCACAAACAGGAAAAGGTCAGGTAAAGTCACTCTTTGGATTCAGATGCTGGTATTCGTTCCAAAATATTACAATATCTGGAGAACAAACTGGAAATAACCATACATCTGATTTGCTTTAATTCCCCAAGCAATCTCGCAGTATTAATAACTTCTCTCTCTCCTTTGAGTACATCTTTAAAAAAAAAAAAAATCAGGCACTCTGCAATTCTCAGAATAAATTTGCAGTTCGGTCTACAACTTTTATGTACTGAAATTGGACACCATTTCTGAGGGAATAAGATAAATATCATAAAAACACTGTGTACCATGGTTGTATGATTTGCAAGCACCACTGAACTTCCCATTCTGATGTTAACTAACAGTGTTTCAGGGACAGTTCACACACAGACAGAACAAGTATATACAGGCTTGCAAGCCAGACTACAGCACAATAATAAAATTCATGCCTCCTCAATTTCCTCTCTCCTCTAACACTTTCTTAATGAAGCAAAGGGCCCTCTATTTTCCAGTTAACTGGGCTGTTGTAACATGCGTCTTTTCTATTAAGACAGAATGCAGAGCAAAGCAAACACTTGCCACCTGTCCAACCCACCAGAAAACTACCAATGTATCACTGATTTAGTGTATTCACACAGAACATTAGGGATGGGCAAACCTCAGGAGGGGAGAAAAGCAGGTTTCATTCAGATATTATTAGCACTCCAAAGTTTGGATGTTTATCCAAATCTTATACGAAGGTTTATTTACAGTCTGTTGAACTCTGCTGGAAGTTTCATGAGAATAGTATCCCCTCCCCGCTCCACTCTCTTCTCCTGCCTTCCCTTCAGCAACAGATTGAAAATGCCACAACAACTTCTCTCATCTGTCCCAGGATGGACACAGGAAGTGCAAGAGATGGCAAAAAACAAGAGAGCGATGTTTGCCAAATGCCTTTGACACTGCCTCCAGACACACCTGTCAAAAACAAGTTTATTTCAGGGGATAGGCGATCTCTTATTTTATCAGAAACCATTCACCCAGACCTTCAAAATATAAACATGCGGTTTAATCACTTTCTCTATCATGAAATAAGATTGCTGTGTAAAGCCTCACATGAGGTGCCACAGCCCATTAACAATCTTCAGTGGGACCCATCAGGGGGAGGGCATTTCTCTCCTCTCACCCCTTTTTTCCAAAGCTGCAGAGCAATGCATATCTTTGATGGTTGTGGCAGGTGAACTACGGATCCCTCTAGCTGTCTGCAGATGGCCCAAGAGGCCCTGGATCAAGTCAGCAACCCTGCTTTACAACTGTAGCTAACAGTCAAGTTGTCCTCTGGTTGATGGCTTCTACCATTGACGGAAGGATTCCCTTGCAATATAGGACTGGCTTTCATGGTGAAATGGGCTTTTCCTGCCTGGGCAGCCAGCCCCATGGTGGGACTTCTGTAGTGGTTGCCAGCCTCAACAGATCAGGACCTGTGGTTCTTGTGTGCGTTCAAATGTACATTAATCCAGGTCAGGTTCAGAACTGCCTGCCTGGTTTAGAGTTGGTCCGTTTGGTCAAATTGGTTATTTAATAAAAAATCTTTTACCAACGTGAACCAAAACTACCTGCTTCTTTATTTTGTGGCAAAGGAAATGAAACATCTAGATAGGGGTTATGTATTAGTATAATTTAGCTCATAATTTTGAAATTAAGAATAGCTGCCTCTAAAAACTCTAATCACGTGGGCATATGCACCTTATTTCAGGGGAAAGCCAGTCACTCCAAATTTTCCGCTGGCATGAATAGCTTGTTATTAGTCATTACATCACCTCCAGTAATAAATAATATGCTCTGAACAAACAACTTGAAGGTGGAAAACTCAAACAAAAGATCATTTTAAAGGTCACTCTAGCAAGCAGTAGCAAAATCCCTTTTTACTCCTCTCTCCAGTAATAAAAATGGGCCATCATTGACACCAGTAAGTGATTCAAGATGATAGCTGTCTACCATGCTAAATAGCCTAAGACATCTACTCAGTTTGACAATCAGGTGAGAAAGGGCAGGAGGAGTTTGTTCAAAGGCTTTTTCACATGCATCAATTAGGGGGATAAAGTTGAAATCCATCAACAGTCAGAGTAAACTGTGAAGCTTAAAAGTTAGATGTAAAGAGAGTGAGAAAAATACTGAAAAACAACATGGTCTTTAAGTGAAATAGGTTTCTCTAACATCAGCACATAATTAGGGAACACTATAGAGATGGTAGCTTGAACATCTTTAATTTCTATGGTATTTAGTGTAGTAACAAAAATCACAAAGCACTCATTTGGTACAGAGGTGGAAATATTCCATTGAAGAGGATGTTAATCTGTTAGTGGCTGAGAGAATTATAAAGAATTATAAAGGTCTGACTGATAAATATTACTTCAATGAAACAAAACTCCACCCCAAAACTGCAGCCTGAATTCACATGTGGCAAGACAACTAGGGTCTGAACAGCAGAAGAAAAAACTGGGGTAGATGACTGAACAACTGCTTTCTAGTAGAAGTGACAAACCAAAAATGAAAAGCTTAATACTATTTGAATAGTAGTTCCTGTAAGGTGCTGCATTAAATTCATTACACCAGTATTTTGAAGTCTTAAAGTGTTTTTTTATTGTCAGATGACCTTGTGCAGAACAATAAAATGATTAAAATGGATTATGGTAGTGCAAAAAAAAAAAAAAATAGATTACAGCTGCCCAGAGGAATTGAGAAGAGACATTTTTCCTTTATACAGGGGTAAGCATCAGTCTTAGCATTCACTTCCTATGCCTCATGCAAGCAATCATACAATGCCTTCTCCTGTCACTGAAGATACTGTAGGTTGCAAACACATTTGTATTTATCTGGTTCTCTTATCTTGACTGCATTTTGTGGGAACCAGGGAAACTATTGAGATCAAAAAACTCATTAAATAGCGCAGCGGACTAAGTTGTTATACTGTGGTCGAGGCGAGTTGCTTATTTCTATACAGTCACTAGTGTGACTGGTGGCTTTGCACCTGGCCATGACATGAAAGGAAATTTCACACCAGTAGTTTCAAGAAATGGGTGAAATGCACTGGGAAGTAGGAATATACCAGCTGTATTGTCAGAAAACAAAGAAGAGGAATACCCGCACTAAGATCTGTTTTCTTAGTTCCTCCAGCAAAATATCAGCCATCTGACTGTAGCAACAGTGACAGTCGCTAAAATTTTCCTTGAGAAAAAATTCAAAAATGTCAGTTGGAAACATGTAGGGTCCCTATGGTTTCTGAAATGGTGCTGGTTGGATTTTCCCCATGAAGCTTTTTGGTTGTTGCAGTTTATTTTGGTTTGCTTTTTCATTCATTTTTAGTACACCCATACAGGCAGGCTAAATTCTACTTCAATTGTTTCTCTCCATTGCAGTGTTTCTGCAACTTCAAGTTTAGAAACTTGAAGCATCCCAATAGGACAAAGAAGATGGTAGGTTCCTAAAGCTCACCCTGAAAATCATTTCCTCCTGACTGCAGCACAGCTGGGGGATAATCTGCTAGTCACTTATAGATCATATAGGGAACCCACAAGTTTTCGGAAGACCTTGGAGCACAACTGAAGCCTTCAGAAAAATCGGCATTCAGGTAACTGGAAGCTTCAGGGTAGGAGGCTCCTCACCACAAAGCTGAAGCTAAGCTCCTGTGGGGTGTATCTGCAGGGAAGCCCCCACTCCTGCAGAATTTAGGAGCTTTGTAGAGTGCGGGAACATTGCAGGACTCAGTCCTGAAACTTCTCTTGCACAGAAGACAAACTTTTCAGTCAGAACAGCCCTGGGAGAGAGACCTAACTAACAGCACTATTTTGGCTGAAAATGGATTAACTCAAGTATGGATAAAAAAATGAGTTAATTTACAAATTAACTTTTAAAAAAAATAAAAATGTAGTGGGCACTGGGATCTTGATGTTTATTTTTTCTTGACTACATGCAAGACCATTAAGACCTATTAAAAGTTGAACTTTGATGAACTATGCATGCATACATCCATAAGCAAGGTTCTTCCAATTCTCAATGGATTTTTTTAGTCTTGTCTAGCTCCTTTCTTCCCACATCCGTTAAGCTACTAGAATCCCCAAGTGCCCCCTTTCAGCAATGACCAATCAAGTGTAATAGCTGTAAAAGCCACTCAGACATTGAACACTGTCAGCAATTATGATTAGTCTGGCTGTATCTATCCCACTGTCCAGTTTCCAGATTTTTAAGCATTGCATCATCTAACCCTGCTCAGAGCAGATCTAATCATCATGGTACTGAAATGCCAAACACCCATCTACACTAACACTACTAATGTTGGTAATGGCTGTGACACTGACCTAATGTGAGCAACAGAAGGAATATTTTGAAAACACAAGGCCTAAGACTCACATGACTAAGGCCTGGTGTGCCACTGTGGTATAGAACACTTACTATAGTCGCCTTGGCAACAAATTACCTTCTAGCTCCTCCTAATGGATTTCTAAGGAGATATGCAAAAGTCAATTAAAAATTAGTTTATTTTTGTGTGGGGTCCTTTTTTTGTATGCTATGTAAAGAGGTCCAATAGCATTTTCTTTAGAAAGAACTAAGACTAACTCCACTGCCCCCCCTCAATCCATTTCAAGTCACCTTTACCACTTTTCCTTGGTCTTACCCTCCAATCCTTAATGCCATCATAGCACTATACGGCCTTAAGGACACACAAGTACATAGTAATACACTTTCCCTCTTCATTCAAATGAATGGCATGGACCAAAACTGATCTGATTTGAGTACATATTTCTACATGCTTCACTCAAGCGGTTAGTGTCTCAGGATGAGATGTGAAAAATAAGCAATCATTCTGCCTTTATATCTATATTTCAGTAAGGCATTTAGGGTTGTCAGAAATTAAACCAAAGAATCAACAGTGAAACACCATATATAAATGAACAGGAGTACTTGTGGCACCTTAGAGACTAACAAATTTATTACAGCATAAGCTTTCGTGGGCTACAACCCACTTCTTCGGATGCAGCCCACGAAAGCTTATGCTCTAATAAATTTGTTAGTCTCTAAGGTGCCACAAGTACTCCTGTTCTTTTTGCGGATACAGACTAACACGGCTGCTACTCTGAAACATATATAAATGCAGAGCTGAACTTGTCAGCCCTGTTGTATTTCAGGCTGTGCATAGGTCTCTGCAACAACTGATTTAGATGTACTTACATTTAGCAAAAAAGAATTGCAAGATGGTGGTAATGAAGCAGCAGGGAATCTCATTTAACTGATTTTTTTTTCCATAGCTGTACTTTTATCTACCAGAATCATCTTGAAAACCTACAGCTGATTTTAAGATTTTATGGGCTGTTCTAAGAGCTGCCTGCTCAATTCATCCCCAAAATCTCAAACTGCTAGCCACAGGCAACTAAAAGACAGCCTAATACTCTGGTTTCTTGGGGGAAAACCACATCACTTTTGTGGAACAATAGATGCACTCAAATTCGTCAATGTTCCACAAAGAAAGTAAGTGTGATATATAGCTTCCAAAGCTGCTCTAGGAAAAACTGTTCCCTCCATTTTGACTCCACCCACATGATTTGGTTCTTTCCTTCCTCCTGTCCTCTACCCCTACTTCCACTCCTCCTTTCTGCTACTAAAGTGATGGGGATGGAACATACCCATGTGGGGCAGGGAATGTATACTTCCCAGGGCTTCTCTGTGAGGAGTCCACTGGAACTCACTCACCTTGGGTTCATCCCAGATTTGTTAAACTATCTTTTTCTCTCTCCCCTCTGAGGCTGTTGAGAAGAGTATGGACTGAGGAGAATCAATGTATAGGCAGTCTTTCTATATTTATACTGTGATTTTCTATCCCAGGACACTAGACGGACCCTATTGTTGTATTTTAACATTTGAAGAAATATTTTGCTGTCCCCCTGAGGGCAGCCACACAGACGCTCTCTTCCTAAGGGGATTTGGCTGAAGTAAGCCAAATAAAGGTTGAGGGGAGAGAAATTCAGAGAAATGCTATTATGGCATTTCTTAAATTGACGGTGATGACGTGGTTGCTTAATGCAATGTTAACAATTATGGTTTGATTGGGTTGGAATTTTTTTTGCTTTTGGCACTATAATGAAAAATAAATAACCAAACATGAATGACTAAAGTCATGAATTGTCCATGGTGGTAGTAAAATAAAAATTCAAATTTGACAGCAATCAGGCTTTCCAAAGAACATTTGAAGGTACTTAAACCCCAGCTATAGATCAATGCAGTGCTAGACAACTGTCCAAGACTGGAAATACTGTAACTTCACTAGGTTCTGTGATTTGGACCTATAGGGAAACGGTTATATAAATCCCACAAGTATCTTTCATAAAAATATCCCATAGGTACTTTTGATCACTTCCACTCACAGCCTGGTAAGAAGAGTCAGCCTAAGGTTAAAAATTTCAGGTGTGAAATTGCCCAAAGTTAAGGAATGTTTTAATCTGGGATTTTGGTCTAGAGGGGTAAGAGTACATGCATGTACATCTGTCCGCCTCACTAGTTATTTTGGAAAGCAACTGCCAATGGCTGCACATATCCCAATTCCAAGGAAAACATTTCCCCCCACACACACTTTAAAAAAATATAGCTATAATTGTATTATAGCAGCAAAACTTAAACTGTTTAAAAATTTGTTAAAACTGTCACAATCCTTTTTTAAAATTTACCCTTAACTCACACCAAAGCCTTTCCCCATGTAGACGAAAATGAATATTCATGCTCTATTCAAAAAACAAAGTAAGACATTCATCATGAATCTCACAAATAGGCCACAATCTTGATATGAGCTTTTTGCAAATGCAGAGGCTGACTCGAACGTGGCTTTTCCCCAAAAAGTCCTCATTGCAGGATATAGGTCTTGTTCACAAATTTTTAGGTGTTTCAGTGCATGATGATTACATTGAAAGTTCTAGAGAAGGCACGGTCAGTGTTTAATCGTGTATTAATTGGTTTGGTTTTGTCAAGCACATGCACTTTTATAAACAGGTTACTAATTACTGGATTTTTCCAAGCATGACAAGACGCATTAAGAAAACAACTTTTTATTGTTCGTACAGTAAGATAATTTGATCGTAAACCTCATATATATGATTACGAATTTCTCCATTTTGACACAATTTTTAACTCTACTCTCCAGCTATAGTCCTACACCCTCAGAATATCTGACCTAAAAATTGACATATGATTTTGCAATAATTAGAAATGATTTTTGACTGTAGTCCTAAACATAAGCTTCAAAGAAACAAAAAATTTCCAACAGTAAGAATAGTTAAGCTCTGGAACAAATTACATAGGGACGTTGTGGAATCTCCATCATTGGAGATTTTTAAGAACAGGTTAGACAAACACCTGTCAGGAATGGTCTAGATAATACTTAGTCCTGCCTCAGTGCAGGGGACTGGACTAGATGACTATAGAGGTCCCTCCACTCCTACATTTATATGAAAACAGCTTACTGAAGAACCAAGATTTTGGGGACAGCTTATTGTAACATTTAAAGCGACATTGTCAACTTCAATTAGTCCCAAATTTTAGGGTTTGGTTGAAAAAGGCAGAGATGTCAAACCAGGTGGAGGGAATAGTTTAAAAATTTCCATTCACATTACATTTTGTCATTTCAATACAAAAACTATTTATAAATTCAATGGTAAAAAGCTATGTGAATAAAGATTTAAGGATGCCTGATAATAGGTCATCCCCTTCCAGAACACTGAGTTGAGCAAAACTTACACTCCTGAAAGCCAGGAAATGCACGGTTAAGATTGCCCAAGGCACAGTGCACTCCTGGCTCGCCCACAAATTTCTGCAACCTGATGAGCCAGGAACCACCCACAATCCACGTGATGGCAACCCTGGCTGTGAACATTTTTTTTCCACCTCAGCAGTCAAGGTACATGCACTGTCAGTTCCAAACCTCCACACAGTGTCTTTGAAACCACCACATTAATCTATCCCAAGATCAGGAAGTAGCCATGTGCTACTCCCTCCCCCCAAGGGCCAGTAAAATACAAATTCTCTTAGACAACCAATCCAAGGCCTGCCTACTACCAACCCTCATTTCTCAACCACAATCCCAATTCCTCTTCCTACCCAGCGTCTCCTGCCTCCCCAACACAACATCCTCGGTCTGCAGCTATATCCAGCTGATATAATACAAAATTTTGTTTGACTGGCTGCTGACTGTTCTGCTATGTTCACAATAAAACATCCCATAAAATAAAAACACGTTATACTATAAGATAATTTGTAGCAAACAACATGAGTTATTAAATCTTTATTGCATGGGTATACAAAGTTTTGGATAGGGTGAGTAGACAGCAAGTGTGAAAAATCGGGATAGGGTGGGGGGTAATAGGAGCCTATATAAGAAAAAGACCCAAAAATCGGGACTGTCCCTATAAAATCGGGACATCTGGTCACCCTAGGTTTGGACTAGAAAAGTCAGTGAAGAGGTATTCCCCAGAGGCAATGGCTTCCACACATTCCCTCAAACTACCCAGGAAAGCATAAAGTGGTTGCATAGTTACCTTCTCATGCTTTTCTTTATTGGTGCACTGTAATCCTTCCAGACTGCACATCTATGCAAGTGAAGAAGTGAAAAACTTTCTTCAACTGAATTCACAGTTTGGATCCCCCAAATATTGTGTGGATGCTATTACTTCTCGAGCATCCCCTCGTGGACAGAGATTGCTCGACAACGCACTGCCTCTCCAGCTGTTCTGTCTCTTCGGTGGCTCTGTGAGAACTTACAGTTCATAAAATAAATCAAACAATCCCCAGAAGAGATCCCAGCTCTTCAGTCCTCAGGTGCACACTGGTCCTCCAGGCCCCAAGACTAGTTCAGTGCCTTTCTTTCAGTAATCCAACACAAAGACTTCCAAAACAAAACACATACTCATGCAATCTTCACCCCAGTTTCAGCCCCTCTCCCTGAGGGTCTGTCTGCTTGCCAGTACATCTTCCTGGAGTTTGTCCTTTTCCACAGGCTTTTCCAAGTAGGCATTGGCAGGCTCTCCCCTGCCTCTGGGGCAGGGTCTCTCCCATGCCTCCTCACCTGGAGAGCTGCTTCTGACAGTCTCAGTTAGTTACTCTCTCTCTCTCTCTCTCTCTCTCTCTCACCAGCCATCCCTGCAACTTCCTGCTGCCTTTTTATCTTAGATTGCCCGATTCCCCTCAAGTGAAACTCATCTGGTGATCAGGGATTAGCTCCAGGCTCTCCAGGCCACAGGTAACCCACCCTGTTACAGTCATACACTATCTTGGGTGTAAACAAAAAATTAACCGATTGAGACCACTTTGACCTGCACCACAATAGCAGCTCCACACAAAATAAAGCCACCTAGACACTTTTTGGAAAATGACTGTTTTTCCCTTCAGGGCTTACATCTCCAGAACCCCTGGCTCAAACGACCCCAAATGTGCACCAGTAACCCTACTCAGTATTCTCACAAGGCATAGCTAATTTCAAGAAAATCCAATCAAATTTTAGAGTATTTAGAAGCATCGTCCTTTAAACAGGAAAGATAGGATGATGAAAGGGCTTCTCTACACATCCATCTGCAGCACAGTAGCTCTCCAAGCTGAATGAGAACATCCCACAGAGATGACTACAATATGAAACAATAGCTCTGAGTCACATGAAGCACTCCATTCACCTCAGTAAGTGTGCCCATCCCCCTCCTCAATGCTTTAGAACAACGGCTCTCAAACTTTAGCAACCTGAGGACCCCCATTTTGATTTAAACTTTTATGGGGACCCCAACCCCCACTCCACCCCTTCTCCCAAGGCCTCACCCCTGCCTCTCCTCTTCCCCGTCTCTCTTCGCATTGCTTTAGACGCACTAATGGGCCCAGTTGCACCAATGTAGCATGGTAGTGAAGACAAGCCCTCAGATTTTCATCAAGTATATCCATTCTCAGCTCCCCATCCAAAAGGGCAGGACTTCCCTAGATCCTTGTTTACATGGGGAACAGTGAGCCAGGCTCAGACCCTCCTAAATGGGCAAGTCCTCACCAGAACCCAGCCTACATGAGGGGCATTGGGGTCCAACCCCCTGTAGATGGGCATGAGCCCCTCAGATCCTGGCACACACTTGGTGGCAATGAGAGGGGGCTCAGATGCCCCTAGAATGCCAAGAGCCCCCCAGATCTGGGCCTATACCTGGGAGGGGAGAATGCAGAGCTGACAGGTACCCTATTCTCTCCCAGTCCCTGTCACTCACATTCCCTTTCCCACTCCTCCACTCCCCCTACCAACAAGCTTCCCTCTCTCTCTCGCCTCCCTTGCTGCCCATCCCCATTTATCCCCCTCTCCAGCCCTCTTCCCCTTCCTACAGCCCCAAACCCCCCCTAGTGTTCCCAATCCTTCTCCTCTCAGGAAGCATTCACATGTCTGGAGGGAAGGTGGTGGGGGAATCAAAGTCTTTTTGGTGGGTGGGATGCACTGGGAGAGCTGGGGTTATCATTCCTCCCTTACCTGAGCCCCCAACCTCTCTGCACCCCAACCACTGTCCACCCTGCTCCCCATAAGGCCGCTTCCCCTTGCCGCAGCCCCCAAACCCCCCCCCCCCCCCCACTCGTGCCCCCTAAAACCTCTTGCAGGAAGCAGTCATGTCTAGTGTCCTGTCCCGTCCCGTCCCCCGGATACTTGGCTTTTATTCCCCCCAAATTAAAACTGCCAACCATGAGTCACAAATTGTAACATCCTCGAGCCACTCAGTTCAAAACTCATTTTGTCTTAGCTGGGGGCTTTTGATTAATTTGTCCTTAGTTCTGTTAATTAAAGGGTGAGTTCACAGCCACCAAGGCATCTCTGATTCATCCCGTCAATAGTACCTCTCAGTTTAACAGTATAAGGTGAAAGAAGCAAACTTTGGGGGAGGGAGGCACACTAACTCAGGAATCCCTCAGTCATATACTCAGTTGGGAATAGTAAAGCTACCCTACATCCCCATGAGGCACACCACATTTCAAAACAATCTGATTAACCATTTGGATAAAAGTTATAAATCATATAAAATAGCAGGAATGGAAACCGTCTAGCTGTTTTTCTGTATTGGACCATGCTCAGTGTAAAAAAATATTTTCTTAGATTCTCAATTTGGGCCCCCAAAGTTTTAGCGAGTGCCATATGCGACTTTGGATAGAACTCGACAGATTGAGACCATTTTGATCCCCATTAGATCATTAGCTCGATATGTAGCTCAGGACACACAAAAACCCATCCCCCCAGCTTCCCCCCCCCTTTTAAAATAAAATAGCTATTTTTTCTGGACTTATGTCTCTGGAACTCCCCACTCACATTACTCCAACTTTGGGTCACTAACCTACCCTCCCAAGACACATCCAATTTCACATAAATCCAACTAAATAAGTCAATTCTGGAGGACTTAAAAAGTTGACCTTTAAACAGATGTCTTGATGCAACCTTAACTATAGTGTTGCTCCTATACCATTATAATCTAAAACCCTGTTGTGCTGAAAATCTGAAGGTAAAGAGCAGGAGTGAGGAGCTGAGCATATGCTGAAGAGGCCTGGTTATGCAACAGTGCTACTGTGACCTCCAGCTGCTCACAGTCCCCGTAACATTGCCTAGAACTGAAAATACCCCAGAACAGTTCCCAGAACCCATTGTAATCCTGGCCAACCCAGGACTCTTGCCAATTATGGTTATTCTTGCCATTAAATTAAAGTAATCTTTTGCATTCTCTCAGGGGAAAAAAAAATTGAGAAGTAGCTTGATTGTTTAGAAATGAGGTGTGGTCATAACCAGATGTGTTTTTTATATCTGGTCCCTATATCCGTAATGGGCTAAATCCAAATCCCCAATTTCTAGATGATGAAAACAAAATCAAAATTTCACACTGCAAGCCCATCCTTTAGCTTTCTCCCAAAAACAGGAAAGAAACTGATATGTCTAAACATCACAGGTCCAGACAATGATGACTTTGTATATTTAAAGATAGGTACCCTATATCGAGTTACTAATGTGAGTTTCAGAACAATGCTTTGGTGGGCACTGCTATTCAAACAAAGTTAAGAAGTGCCTTCTCTCCTGACAAACTTTAGTCCTTATTAAACATTAAAGTATATACAGTACACATGTTTCTCTCTTTTTAACCAGGATGGTATAAAATGTAAAGCTACTTTCATTAACAGAATAATGAACAGATATGGAATTGTCACATGGAGTATGAAGTTCCATTGCTGAAGTCTTTGCATGAACCCTTAAATATTTTAAACATTTGCCATATTTTAAACTGTTGCCCAATATTTGTGTAGTTGTCATTTATGTGAGTGCAAGGCAAGTTCAAAATGCTACTATTCTGCGTCGGTAGTGCTTTGTAATCACTTTACATTGGTGTAAGGTCTTCTCTTCACTAGGATGAAAGAGGTGTTCTTATCTTGCGCTCCCTGAAACAAGGTATAAGTTAGCAATTGAAATATAGTGCAGTTCTGCACTACCACTAAGTCCATCTAACTTGCATCGCTCAGGGGTGTGAAAAAGACTGAGCAATGCAAATTACAGTTACCTAAGTGTTGTTCACACCAGCCCTTTGTCGGTGGGAGAGCGTCTACATCAGACTGCTACAGAAGTGCTGCTGCATCAGTGCAGCTGCACCAATGTAATGCTTCAGTGTAGACTTGCCCGTAGTCTTCACCTCGACCTCTTAACATGTTAAAACTTTAACGGTCTTGTCTTCGCTAGGATTTTACCTTGCCTTAGCTGCCACGTTAGCTAACATGAGTTAAGAACACTTTTCCAAGTGAATATGCACCCTAAGTGACTACCCAAGTTTCAGCGTAATGGGGAATTGGGGTCTTCAGATAGACTTCTCTTTGAACCATACCCTCTTTCATCCAAAAAGAAAGCAACAGTGTGATCTGCCAGTGCCTCAGGCAATAGGCATGGCCATGGATCTACCAACTTTACAAACTGACATCCTTATGTGTAAGAGGTCAGGTAAATGTCAAGTTACAAGCTAGTTTCCACTAAATGACTGAGATTTTCTCTCAAACCCTATCAGATCTGGAAGTTGACCCACATGTTGAATTGTGCGTGCTGAAGCTAGAAAGCTTATTTTATCCTGTAAAGGTCATACAAGTTCTCAAATTGGTATGAAAATTTAAAACATATTAGCACATTTCATTTTTCACCCTGTAATTTTTATGACTGATTTAGTACTATTTAACAGTTACAAAGAATATTTCGAGACTGAAAATATCCATTAGGTCTTGATGAAGGATCAGATGTCATTATTTGACTTTTTCCTGGGTCTTATCTCAGGCTCTCAGCCTACATACACAAAGTGCTACATTAGCTCTGAGGGATCAGTGTACTGTACCTAAGCACACACTATAAATTGATGCATTAAAATCCCATATTAGTTCATTTTATTTATATTCTAATTATCTAAAGAAATGCCTAGAAAATATAATTATCTACAATGATGCCTCTACAGAGAGGGGAGTAACATACAGCAGTTAATATTCTGCACTTCTACGGGCAGTATCATTAGACGTATTTTATGGAGGAATAAACTTAGGCACAGAGAAGTTAAGAGACTTGTCAAAAGTCCAAGCACATCAGTAGCTGAGCCAGGAATATGTTTCAGGAATCCTGATCCTGAGTCCCATACTATAACCATGAGTCAACAGTATCTCCTAGCTCTGTATTGGGGGCTGAGGAGAGCACAAATGAAAATTTTGTTCAATTTGGAAACTTGATTTCTTGATCTGTTAAAGATAAGCTGAAGTTGTTTCCAAGTACTAATTTATACTCAAAATGTGATGTAACCTATGTTGTTCACCGTTAGCTATCAAAATGATTATTTTGCAAGTTGCATCCAGTTAAATTTAAGTCATCAGCAATGGCAGGTGTCCCTTAGTTGTTGACAGTATTCCTTTTAAGTGCCTGAAATACAATGAAGGATTTAAAAAAAAAAAATGCTTGAGATCAGTCTACAGGATGCTTCAAGTAACAGTGGGATAAAGTTTCCTGGCAAAGAACACTGTGGAAGATACATCATGGCTCTACAGCATTCTTGTCAACAGATAGAAATACAGAATTGCATTGGGGCAAAGTACAATGGGCAGGTGTCCTGAAACTTTAGGCTGGATAACTACTATTAAAAAGGAAGCTTAAGATGCAGATTCTTTCAAATCTCTTGGGGAGAAGAAAAATTCAGGTAAGTAGAGTCTGGCAGCATGCTTTGATGGCATAAGCACCTGATTCTATTGTGTACGTAGAAATAGAAGGAAAGGCAGCTCAAGATGCATGGGTTACCACAGGGTGGCAACTTGAAGAAACATGGTAAGATAACCAAGCATTTGCGGTTACAAACAAGGAACTAGTGAGTGCCTGTAGCTCAGCCTAAGTGTAGTTTTATTTTAGTGTTGGTTCTTTTAATTTTGTATTGCTGTTGACAGTTTCTTCTAGCTTGTTTCAAGGTACTAGTGTATTTTTTTGAATCCTTGCATGGTAGCTCAGTAATAGGGTCAGATTCTGTAAATAAGCTGTTCATCTTTTTATCTATTTATTCCTACTTTATGCAGATTGCATTGTTTTACATAGCTACAGTAATATCAAAGAAAGAGTAATTAATTAAAAAGTACAAAGCATGCTACTTCATATTCAAAAACGGATATGGAGAGATTACTTTTAAGCCCTGAATAAAATAGAACACTTTAAATAAAGGTCACTGAAAACAAATCATTTTACTCTCTAATTACAAAAAAAAAAAAAAAATCCACTCAATTTTATTCCAAGGCTGGAACTAGATATGAATCAAGGTTGTCACAGACAGTATGTAAATAGGAATGTCAGAGACCATATCCTGCCAATCGCAGATCTATCACAATGAGCACTGAAAGAAACTCAGGTGACTACACAAACAATCCAACTATCTGGAATGAAAAGACATCTGTAGACTCAAACAGAGGCTCTTTAAAGCTTAGCAAGCAGACTCAATATCTGGCAGAGACAGTTGGACAAAAAAACTCAATGTAACAAGTCAAAGTGTCCAGAGGTGAAGGATCTACATGTGTCACTGAAAGCAGGAAAATAGCTTTTGCGAAAAGGGCATTGTCACAAAATAAAATAAAATAAAATAAAAAAACACCACACAAAACCACGATTTTCAGAAAGCAAGGACAAAAAACAATAGGATGTCATATATATGTTGTCAATGAATGGTAGAATTTCACTAGAGCAATTATACAGCTGTTTACAACCTGATTTTTAAACTGTTAAAAATACAGGAACAATTTTTAAGCTATTAATCACAATAGGCCAACCTTAAAATTCTGGGTTGTTTGGGATTCAGCTATCCAAGCAACCAAAGAGTCAGAAGCTTAACTGAAAATTATCCTAACCTTCAGGGTCAGGAGAGTTGGACTGACGATGTCATGAAAACATGTTTTATCATTACATTTTACAGTACATTAGTGCATCTGGCTGGGCTAGATATACAGCCTTTTGTATGCTATTTCATAACTGACCAGAACCAAGAATACACAATAAAGAAAGCATACAACTCTTCAAGCTTCTATAAAAGTGGTTGGTTGAAGGTTTGTATAAGGATTAGGTTCAGTTATTTTATCTGAACTGGTTTGCCCAAACAGATCGTTTTCATGGTATTTTTCAAGATGTCTGCTTGACCCAACATAGTCAGCTTGTTAAAAAACAAAATATAACTGGATGGATCAGGTGAGAGCCATTCCTCTACTGGTTTTAATGGGGCCAGGATTAGAACATAAGAACATAAGAATGGCCATACTGGGTAAGACCAAAGGTCCATCCAGCCTAGTATCTTGTCTGCCAACAGTGACCAATGCCAGGTGCCCCAGAGGGAGTGAACCTAACGGGTAATGATCAAGTGATCTCTCTCCTGCCATCCATCTCCACCCTCTGACAAACAGAGGCTAGGGACACCATTCCACCATATGTCTTCAGTTACTTGCTCCTCATCTCTTCCACTGTATGGCAGCAAGGTGCCAATTTTTAGGATTTTTTTTTAGCAAGTTTTTAAGATCAGTCTCTTATGTTTCTTGTGATACCATTGCACCTGTGCTAGGCGACTCCATTAATTGATCAACAGGAGATGTTTCTGCAGGCAGTTAGCAGACTCATCTTAGCACAGTACCAATGTCATCCCAACACCACTAAAGGAAAAACGGACTCTGGGGGGAATTAAAAACTTCTCTTTTCAGTCAGTCATACTCTTTAGCCTCACAGTGCGAAGCAGCAAGAATGGAGAATGATGTCTTGTCAATGGTTGATAAGTTGAGCTAACCAGCAAGTGGCCTTGAAGTAAGAAGTCCCAATCACCTTGATGAGATACTGGCTCCAGTATCCCATACTCACACAAGCACACTGCTTCTGGTTGCTATCTAGGCTTAACGGGGGGGAGGAGGGGAAAGCTCAGGAAGTTGAAATCCCCTACCATCACTTACTGAGCTTTAAGGGTTTTATTTTGATTTTTAAATTAAAAATTCTAAATCTTCAAAATGGGTTTGCCAGCAGAGGCTTTCTTGAATTCTGCCCTCCAAAGAAAAAAGTCCTCATGGTCATTTGGAAGCTTTAAAGGTTTATTTCTACTGAAAAAGCTATTTAAACAACATTCAAATGCCTTTCCCCAGCCCCAAAGGAGCTTTTGCAACTTATTAAATGGCCTCCGGGTCTTCAGCTTCCTGTGGTCAGTCCTCATGCACTGTGACAACCAGCTGTAGTTTTAAACACTACTTTATAACTGCAAAACCCACAGCATTGCATAAGCAATGCTCTGCTGGGTAAAAATAAAAATATTATGTGCAGAACTTTTTATTTTCAGTGTATATTAATGATGCTTATAACCATTGTTTAAGGATAAAGAACAGCACAGGAAAATATACCATTTTATAGCTATAGAGCTATAGTCTCTATAGAGACTGACAATACCACAAACCACTCAAGCTTTGAGCTTGTGGGATGAACGCAGTGTTCATACAGCCTATTTTCTTTCATTTGTGTGCATTGTAACAACGCACCTTTTTCTCACATTAGGCCTCAGTGTTTCTCCCTCTGCTGTTGAGTGGATCTGAGGTAAATCAGTCCCACTCCAGAGATTTAATACTTCATGTTGGTTTATTTACAATATTTACAGGATAGGCTTTAGGAATGTAATGTATGTTTGTTTAAAGAAGCCCTGCTACTAGAGTACTGCCTCTTCTTATGCTGGCTACCAATCACCAGCAACCCTCTGTAAACCAAGCCCCCCTTTCCAAATATAGACAAACAAGATTTCTCCTTATAGGGCAAAACAGCTCTTTATCCAAGTGAAGCCTTTTATGCTGACTGCACACAACCCTTCTACAGCTTGCTTTTCATCCCTCTGCCTCCTTTCTCTCTCACTGCAAGAGGATTTTAAAGGTCACAGGCTACCCTTCTTTAGACTCAAGTGTCCATAATTAACCTGAGGTAACCTCTTTCCATTCATAGGAAACAGGGCTTTAATCATTTTAAGACTGATATGCCTGCCTTCAACCAGCCTTCCAGAACCATCAGGTCTGACTTTGTCACAATGTGTGTGTATGTATACACATATTTTGAATCAGATAGAATGAATATATTCCACGGTGGCTTCAGGGTTGTATTGACAGAAGTTTGGGATGGATGCATTAAGTGGAAAAGTTGACAGTCATTTGCAATGACCTACACAGAGCTTTGTACCATTCCACACCATAGTATATTTTATTTAAAGAAGGATGGGTTGTGGGTTCCCCTCCCCGTTTTTAAGCAAGATAATTTGTCATGTTTGAAGTAATTTTGGCGGAGGTGGATTAGTGGGCTGAGTGTAGGTGAAACATTCAAACACACAAGTCAAACAGTTTATCAAAAGGATATTCTCTGACATGCTTACACACAATGCAACACATTTTTCCCTGCTGATGATCAGAAAACTCTCATATAGTTTATAATGTCTGTACTTACAATTCCTAATAATTGACATTTAAATCACACATGACTATCCAAAAAGAACACTGTATTCTTTTAATAAGGTTAGTATGAGCTCCTGCCCTTATAAACCTGGTCTCTATCCATTTGAAGAAAAATAATACTATGTGCAATCTAAAATATTGTCTTTTTCACATTTCTCGGGCATTAATTTGATGGGCCTGCAGTTTTCTGGGTTATATTTCTAACTTTTTCAATAGTATTACAATATTTGTACTATCCTGGGCCCTTATTCACACTCGTTCTTCATTTGCCTACTGCTGCTAACCCTGCTCTGGAATAACCTAATCCTGGAGACTTGTTGGCTCTGAGTTTTCTACCTTTCTTATCACGTCTGCCTCAGTGATCCTAATTTAGGCTGCATGGTCAGGAAGGTTCTCTCTCTTGTAAATGTGTTTGGAAATATTCATTTAATGCTTCAGCAATTTTAGTATCTTGGGTGACTACATTCCCTTTTATACATTTATAATATTGTAACTTCCTCCTTTCCTGACCTATTTGGGGGTGGGGTAGTTGGAGTTACCCATAGAGCCTCTTAGCTATGTGTTGGTTTTTGCTTAATAGTTTTTTTGTTTTAAATCAATGTTTAATACTGGTCTAATCTTTTTGTTGATTGTTTTTTGAAACTGTGTATAATATTTTCTCCCTTTCCAAACCTTTACTTATGGATTCCTTTTGGAGATTATATTCTTTTCAGGAGTTTTCACAGAATTATGCCCATCCATGTTTTAAGCAAAACCAGTATTTGTTTTGAAATTCACTGCTTTTTAAGAAAAACAAACATTAAAAAATCTGGTCGGGTTAAGAGACTTTCTGGTCCTATTTGAAAAACATTGTTTCAGTAACTTAAATATGCGTAAGAAAAAAAACATTGTCTTTACTTTTTTTCCCTCTAAGATATTATTGACATCATATGCAGAATAGCTGGCACATTCTAATATCTACCTACTATTACCATAATATTTGACCACCACCAATCATGGATATATTTATCGTGACAATAAGCCTATGAGATGACACTTCTTTATTATCCCCCTTTTACAGATGAACTCAGATTAAGTGATTAGCCCAAAGGCACATAGGAAGTCTGTGACAGAACATGAACTTGAACCCCATTCTCCTGTATCCCAAGTAAGTGCTTTCACCACTGGATTATACTTCCCATTTATCAATAATTCTGCTATGACAAGGAGTGGGAAATCTTCATTAGCATTCTCCTGGAAATACAACAGTAATGAGCAAGCCCATCCTAAACCTGATTGAATCATAGAATATCAGGGTTGGAAGGGACCTTAGGAGGTCATCTAGTCCAACCTCCTGCTCAAAGCAGGACCAATCCCCAACTAAATCATCCCAGACTGGTCTTTGTCAAGCCTGACCTTAAAAACCTCTAAGGTAACCCATCCCAGTGCTTCACTACCCTCCTAGTGAAAAAGTTTTTCCTAATATCCAACCTAAACCTCCCCCACTGCAACTTGAGATCATTACTCCTTGTTCTGTCATCTGGTACCACTGAGAACAGTCTAGATCCATCCTCTTTGGAACCCCCTTTCAGGTAGTTGAAAGCAGCTATCAAATCCCCCTTCATTCTTCTCTTCTGCAGACTAAATAATCCCTCAGCCTCTCCTCATAAGTCATGTGCTTCAGCACCCTAATCATTTTTGTTGCCCTCCGCTGGACTCTTTCCAATTTTTCCACATCCTTGTAGTGTGGAGCCCTAAACTTGACACAGTACTCCAGATGAGGCCTCACCAATGCCGAATAGAGGGGAATGACCACATCCCTCAATCTGCTGGCAATGCTCCTACTTATACAGCCCCAAATGCCGTTAGCCTTCTTGACAACAAGAGCACACTGTTGACTCATATCCAGCTTCTCATCCACTGTAACCCCTAGGTCCTTTTCTGCAGAACTGCTGCCTAGCCATTCGGTCCCTAGTCTGTAGCAGTTCATGGGATTCTTCTGTCCTAAGTGAAAGACTCTGCACTTGTCCTTGTTGAACCTCATCAGATTTCTTTTGGCCCAATCCTCTAATGTGTCTAGGTCCCTCTGTAACCTATCCCTACCCTCCAGCGTATCTACCACTCCTTCCAGTTTAGTGTCATCTGCAAAGTTGCTGAGGGTGCAATCCACGCCATCCTCCAGATCATTAAAGACGACATTGAACAAAACCGGCCCCAGAACTGACCCTTGGGGCACTCCGCTTGATTCCGATTGCCAACTAGACATGGAGCGATTGATCACTAACCGTTGAGCCCGATGATCTAGCCAGCTTTCTATCCACCTTATAGTCCATTCTTCCAGCCCATACTACTTTAACTTCCTGGCAAGAATACTGCGGGAGACCGTATCAAAAGCTTTGCTAAGTCAAGGAATAACACGGCCACTGCTTTCCCCTCATCCACAGAGCCAGTTATCTCATCATATTGAGGTCAGGGTTGTCTTATCCTTAGCCAAGGGCAATATTTAATTGTAAATCAAGCTTACAAGTAGAGTGGGCCTTGGGCAGGGTATCTGTAGATCCTACCCCATCCCCTGCCACAGCAAGATGTATCATTATTATATATTTCCTAGTGTTTTGTCTTGTGGCACTGTGACCCAATACAGATTACACTGGGAGTCTATTCTACAGTCTAATGGAGGCTGTGTATTGGGGGAAATCACTAGCAGGGAAGCACCCCCTTATTCCAGGATGCGACATTGCAGGGGTTCTTACACACTAACACCTTTTATTGTCTGCCATTCTGGCTCTGCCACAGACTGCAACTTGTACGTCCCAGCACTCGGGTCAGGTTCCCTTTCAAGTTCAGTCTCATGAGCGGGGGGGCTGAGGGTGGGGGACACTTCTGCATGTGTAACAAAAGTTCAACTAAAGGTCCCAAACCGAGCCCATCTAAAAGTTTCTTTGGACCTTGCTGGGCTACTCTTCAGCCTGCCTTCGGAGTTCAGTTCTCCGCCCCTCTGGGCTGGCTTTCAGTTTTTACCTGCTCTGGTACAGAGTGCTGACTCCAACTGCTTTCCCTAGAATCCCTCTCAGTCTACTCCTCACTAGAGTTCCCTGCTTTTTGCCCCTGCTCTCAGGCTCTAGTGTTCTTGTTTTTTTCCAACTGAGCACCACCTCCCAGGATTTTCTCCATAGAGGCCCTTTTTCCTGGCAGGTTCTCACAGCCTCCCATCTCTTGCAGGGCCTCCCACAGTAACCTAACCTGCTTCCTGTAGCTATTCTCCTGAGTTCTCTCCGCTTTTTTTTTTTTTTTTTTAATAAATCTAAGGCCAGGTGCTGATCTGGCTAATATTACCTCCTCAGGCTGTGAGACAGCTTATTATGGCATAGGTGGGGCTAGCCCCCATTCCCCTTAAAAGAGCCAGACACCTTGGGACACATGATCACAAAGTTTTTCTGGATATTCATCCTATATTTATCCTCTCAATTTTATCCCATTTCTTCTACTGACATTCCTTTTTATGATACTGAATAAATGGTTCTCCAGCTTTTCTAATCCATATATAATTTTGAAGCGGAATCCTTTTATGAAACATCTCTCCCACTTGGCTCCAAACCCTGACTGCTTGTTTTGTACAATATTTCAGGAGGGGATCTGAGGAACTCAATGAAAGGTTGCAGCTTGAGAAATACTGCCAAATATTTTCTCTCCTTCTTTGGTGTCTAAGCCTCTTATACATGCAAAAATGTAATAATGCAATTCCCAAAGATTTATGCTTTGCACATATCTGAAGAGAAAAAATAAGTCTAGGCTCCAAATTTGCCCCTTTCACAACTCCATTGCAGTCAATGAAATGATGTCACAGATCAGGCACTTTTGTCCAAGGCCCTCTTAAATTTTTTCAAAGTAGACTGTCTGGAATTTTATGATTTTTGTTCTTCTAAATTTCATTTTTAACCCTCACTGTATTAACCACTTGAATTCATCTGTGAAAAGCAGGCAGAACTGTATTTTCAGTGTATGCCTTATGATATATAATGGTGAAAGCACACAGTTTATTTTAATTTGTTTCTGTGTAATAATCTACCTCGCTCAATAATAATAAACCTCGCTCACAGGCCCTTATTTCCCCTCAGGTACAGAATGGATGGAAAGGTTTGGTGTAAATAAAAGATCTGCATAATTTTCAAATTCCAGCAAAGGCTGAAATTCTTTTTAAAAGTCCTGGAAAAATCTTCTGAAGAAAGGGGATTATCTTAAACTACTACATGTGAGTACTTGCACTCCATGTGGTACAGTTTGTATAGAAGGGGACACTTTTTTTAAACAGGAGGAACTCAATTCCCCAAACCCCTCACCAGAGCTCTGGCACAAAGACACTGAAGAAGTCAGTCTAGGGGGTTGCTAACACTGCCATCTTTCCAAAATACTTCCTTCCACGAGTGGATACATACACAAGTCAAGGTGCTGACAATTCCTTTTAACTCTGGTGACAAACACAGTATCATCAACTGCAGCGATGAGAGAATATTAGAGATGAGTTAATGCTATTCACTTGATATATTTTATATGTCATGGGACATTGCTTACTTAACATAACAGGGGGAATAAGGTTCTCAAGAGCACAGACACAAAGGCAATTAAATAAGCAAGAAGAGAATCTGACCATGCTGTTTACAACCAGGAACATACAGGCAATTACTTTCCATAAAATGTGATCTGATAACATTTGAATTTAAACTCTGTACCCACCCAACTAATCTTATAGTGGTTTAATTTTCTAGGAACCATGCCTCAGGCAAGAAGTGTGTGGTCCAGAAAGGAAAACATTTTAAGTGTTCTAAAGGGACATAATACTGCTGTTTATCTTTTACATGTGTCTGAAACATTGGCTTCTCCTTAGGATGAGAATTTTGCTCATGTAATCATGGAAAAGAAACAATATCATATTATTTATGGAACCACAACTCACCAACACAGTAAAAGTTTTGAATGTTGTGCATCAAATACTCATAGCAAACTGTTTGCTAATGTCAAGTAAGTTCAGAAAACAAATGTATTCAAGAAAATTGCAAATATGGTGAGGGCTGTAAAAAGACTGACCAACAAGCTAGGCTCCCATCTGGTAATTATAGGGTCATTCATTATGCAGCATACAAGAGAGCTCCTAAATAGAGGATTACAACTGGATGGAATAAAAAGTGTGACACCCAGCAGTTCTTAAGACACTGAGCTCTATTCATTGGCCCCAATCACCAGAATCTGTTTTAACTGAGCTTAAATATAGAGCACAGCTATCAGATAGCAATGATGCATTTGAAATATGTAACATGTGGCTCAGAAGATGCCTTTACAGTAGGTGGGTCAAAGAGACTCGTCAACCATCTTGGCTACAGATGTGAGCCATTACAATACAATCCACATAGGACCAAAATAAGTAGTGCTGACCATCCCAAGATTTTATATGGAAAACTAGCTATCTAGGGCCCTGATCCCATAAGCGCTCTGCACAGGCATATCGGTGCAGGGACCAGTTAGTTTCAATGAGACTTCACACAGGCACCAGGATCTGCCCATAAGAAGCAACCTGCTTGACTGGGGCCTTGGTTTGAAACAAGTATTGTACCGCCAACATTTCACCCTCCAATAATGACTTAATTGTTGCTTTAACAAATTAGAATGACACGAGGATGTGTCAAACATCACCCACAAGTATTAGTTCAGTCCACAACTAAGTTGGAAGCTTTTTCTATTGACACTTGCACTCTCACCTGCACTCAGGTTATCATCTCCTCAAGGCAGAGTGCCTGTCTCTGTTGCCTCCTGAACCTACTCCTTGTAACCCAAACAGACCCTTATGACCCCTATTTTGACCAGCCAAGGATGCTGTCCAGCCTTAGTCACTTGCCTGTTCCCTTTCCCTCAGAAACAAGTTGTTGTTTCTCTCATGAGAATATTTGGGAAATTATCACAGTCAAAAATTGCAAAGCCGCTATCCTATCCCCTTTATCTTTTTAAAGCCTAACTTTGCCTTATTGCTTACAAATTACTGCCATCAGTTAGCATGTTGACCATCTGTGACTCCTGATTTTTAACACCAAGACTGCTGAGACTACTAACTTGCACACTCACAGCTGTCCGTTACCTTGTCCTTCCTCCCCTCTTCTTCACATTTATATCCTTTTGTGTATTTTCTAATTTATAGATAGCAAAATACTTGGGCTGTCTGTGTTGACTGCCTGTACAAAGGAACCATAATCTATGCACGGGGCCCTCAGGCAATACTACATCAAAAGTAAAAATCACTCTGTGACAAATAAGGTAATACAATGTTAATCACTTATCTACACAATATGAATAAAAATATTATACAAGAAAATTGATCTTCGTGAAATCTCTCGTCTGCAAACTCGACAAACACTAAATAGCTATAATCCAAGAAAGCAACCCTCTTTCTCTCACCATCACTTATGGTTGTTTGTTTGCAGCACCAGAACTTGTATACCAGTATTTTCAGTCAGACCGTCCTGTCAGAACCACTCCAGTATATTTCTACAACAGGAGCAAAGGGTCATACTGATTCACTCTGAGAAACTGGCACAACTCTAGCCCATTCCAAAGCAAGCTCCACAAAAACCTCAGCTGCAGTTTCAATCAACATTCTTGTCACTGAGTGACTTCCCTTCTAGAATGATCCATTCACAAGTACAGAGAATGTGCCCTGAAGAGTTGCCATGGTGACAGATCACCTCTAGAATGTTTCAATAGTCCAGTCAGAAAATCTTGTTTCTCAGTTGACTTGTGGAAGAAGTGCAATAGTTCCCAAGTCCTTGAGTCAGATCCTTTTAGTAATTTAGGTCTCCTTTGTGTAGAAGTACTTGTAAAACGCCACTCCAAAAATATTTGTAATATTTTAAAAGTCTTAATATTTAATATGAATCACACTACTCCATCAGTTCTTGTCATTGGTCAAGGAAAGCCTGATATAAAATACCAGATAAAGGTCTAAACAATCATTCATTCCCATCTTACAGTCTAATAGTGGAAATAAGATAATTTATAACTGCCAAGATCATCATTTTTCGGAGCATAGTAAATAAGGATAAAAGCAAGTTACTGTAGGTGTCCAGCCTCCAGAAAATCTTATTTCCCCCGCTCCTCTCTGTCCAGAATACCTCTGATTCTTCTAGATGAAACCCAGTTCAAATAAGTTACTTGACATAGCAGCTGCCACACTGTGATGGCCCTTCAATCTTTGCAATAAAAAGATAATTTAGAAAAAATATAAAATGTCACATCTCAGAAACATCCGGAATTATAGTGACCACACTAGCCAAAGAGGGCCAGATGCTTTTAGATGGCAACCACCTGTGAATGCCAATGTACAAGTGATTGATACCAACATTGGGACTGCTGGGAGTGACTACCAACTTCTGCAATCACAGCTGCCTCTACCTTACTCCCATGCCCCCTTATCACCTTTACCTGCTGCATATTGTCTAAATCCTAGACATACCTTTCCCAGAGATATCTTCCTCTCATTTAGTAGGTCCTTTTTCCACAAGTAGTCTCATGAACTTAAATGGAAAACAAATCAATTTTAAAATGCACAGACTTCAGTACTGTGTGAAACAGATTTCATTAAGCCTTTATGCTGAAAATGTTTTTTTCATCATGCTCCTGCAGAAACACAAATTGTATGAACTAAAAAAATGAGATGTTAAGGCTGCCCAGTTCATGACTGTAAACTGCTGAGACACCCTTGGTTGGGCGTTACTACAGAAATGCAGAGCCATTTTATCATAAAGGAGGAAATATAAAAATGGAAGAGACTTGTCCTGCAAACAGAGACCCTCATATGTGCCCTTTCTTCTTCATTTTATGTGGAAGACATACAGATACTACAGTGATGGATGGCAGTATGAAACCTTAAGATAAAAGTGTCATTGGGTGTAAGGCCGTGTATATACTAGGGATATTTTTAAATGTTCCCTTCCATTGCTGCAACATTAACACTCTTTTGTAGAAAAGGCTCTTGCAGCAACACCAGTTTTTAAACACTACATTTAGACCTGTTCAGAGCTCAAAATGGCATTAGAAAGACCTTCAGTGTGGACTCCCAGTGTTACTCTCACCAGTGAAGCTTCACCAACACAAGTAATGGGAATATTTGTTAAGATTAAAATGGCTTTAATATCTGCTTCCATCTTAACAGATGCCCAATGAACAGGTTGAGAAACATCTGCCTGCTTCAATAGAGAAGAGAGGTTGCTTCTGTGAGAGTCCTCCGCTCCAGAATACGTTTATGCTCTGTGGTCCCCCATTTTCTCTCAAACATTTGGGGAGGGTACAGGGTAAGAGGTGGACAGGTTTATTTGTGAATATGATATAATTAAGTGATAGGTTGTATTATGGTTGTACGGAAAGGTGTCACTGGATTGAAGAGGCTCAATATAACTTGATTATTGGTAGTCTTAACTACTGGAAGAGGCATGCAGATCTTGGGGTGGACACTTCTAGTATTTATGTTTTAGCACAATTGTTTAATTACATACATCTATGCCAAATTGCAGGCATTTTTGTTATAGTTCAATTGAAAAAAAAAAAAAAGTGTGGTTAGAAAAACTCAACAGAAAGCTCATTTCTCATAATTTTCCCTACTTCAATAATGGCTGGAGGAAATTTGCTCAGACGTTTACAAATTTTTAAAAAAAAAAAAATACATCTTCAGACAGATAAATCCTGGATAAATTTTACTTCAAATTATGAATGTTCTGAAAGACTATACATGTGTGAAAAGTGGGGCTTACAATGTGAAGTATTTTACAGTGGTTGCTATTGGCAACTGCTATATTGTTCTACGCTTTGTATTAATCTGGTCTATTTTAGCTTTAGATATCTCTCTATTAACTTTTGTATTAGAATCTTTGCTTGCCAAAAAAACCATTGCCCTTAAAACTACTTTATATTAAAACTTCCTCTACCCTTGGCACAAATTCTGCCCCCCCCCTTTTTTTTGGTTATTTCAACAGTATACTAAAGCCCAAACAAAATAGTTTTCAAAGGTGTTTCAGTGCCAAGTGTTTCTGATCAGACATCTTCTAGCTGAACAACCTCTACTACATACCCTCTTCAGCACCTCTCTCCCCCATCTCAAATTTAACATGCTAATTACTATCCATGACATTCTGAATATTTTAGGCCCCAATTATCACAAAGACCATCTATCTCTGATACACCACAGCATCTTCTTGCTTTAGAAAAAAATTCTGATCTGTTCCAAAGCTGGAAGTACAAGGGTCATAGTATTCTCAGGGATAGGTCCCACCACAAATCAGTTTGGGCTAGGACACTTCTTGCAATGTGTAATAGGCATTTCTTTAAGACCTTTCCTTAATTGCATGT
>NW_020665140.1:3866667-3881307 GCF_002925995.2 Terrapene triunguis
TTCTCCAACAGCTCCATCTCTGTGCATGCACACTCTTTCCCCACAGCCCACTCATCCCTAAGCTTTCGTTTGATCAGTTTAGCACATGCTAAAGCACAATTGCTTTGTCTAGACAAGGCTTTGGTGTCTTCTGTCCCTGCCATAGTTGTTTAGATCTTGGTATCTGAAGTTTTCCCTTTCACAGCGGCTCACTTAGAGACAGAGTAAACAAAAAATAATGGGATGGAAAATAAAGTTAACCCACGAAGAAAAAACAACAACAACAACAACAACAAAAACATTGGGCTTGAGTAGTCTTTTCCTTTGTTATTATTTATAACAGTGGCTCTCAAACTTTTTTACTGGTGACCCTTTTCACATAGCAAGTTTCTGAGTGCGACCTCCCCCTTATAAATTAAAAACACATTTTTATATATTTAACGCCATTATAAATGCTGGAGGCAAAGCGAGGTTTGGGTAGAGCTCGTGACCCCCCCATGTAAGAACCTCGTGACTCCCTGAGGGATCCTGACCCCCAGTTTGAGAACCCCGTTTTATAACTATAATAAAGGCCTAAAAGATTTTTGACGAAAAGGTTGTTTTCTTCTTCATAGTTTTTGCCTTTTTTGCATTATAAATCTGGGTCACGTCTATCCTAGAAGACTATGGCAACTGGAGGACTACTGAGAGCATGAATTCACACAAGGTAAGAGATTTAAAGAAGAAGATGATATTTAGAGGTAGACTGAAAACCTTGTTAAAATCAGTTTATCTCCAATACCTTTTTCCTCAATTGTTCATTAGGAAGTCCATATGTCAGATTCAACACCCTAGTCCTTTAATTAAAAATTGCAGCAGCACACAATACTCAACTCTTGAGCTCCCCCCCCAAAAATCTCTTCTTGGGAAAAACAATCCAACATCATTGACAATTCTGGTATCTCTAAATTAAGAAAAAAAACCAAGGGGGCGGGGGGACTTAAAAAAAAGTCCTTTTCCAGTCATCTTTAAGTAAATAAAAGTTTACACTAGAGAAATCAAGAAAAAGTTTCTAATTTTGGGAACAATTAGACTGTGAATAGTTTCTCAACTAAGGAAGAGATGGAAGCCCAGTCATTGAATTGGGCTGGACAGGTACCGGAGGATGTACTTTAGAGAACAATTATGCATTTCAAGGGACATAGATGGACTAAATGAGTGAATACATTTTTTTCCATTTCTAGTTTGTGTTATGAAACAACAATGTATACCCACATTAGCTTAATGTTTCAGTTAAAATAATCATGTATGAAAGTTACTAATTTCAACATTTAAAAAATGGATGTCTAAAATTAGATTTCTAAATACTCACTTTGGTTCCTAGGTAGGTGACCTGATTTTCAAAAGTGGTCAGCAGCCAAGTCTGTGGGAGTCTATTTATTGGTTTCAAGGGGAGTTAGATTATGTTCTTGGAGTTCTCACTACTAAAATCTTTTTCCTTTCTCATCAGTCTGCTTTTGAGCCTAGATTCATGCACAGTGCAGATTGCAGTTTTTGGTTTGCAACATGATATTTCCCTTTGAGGTTCCATATGCCACAAACACTTCTACTTCTTCAGCATCAATTAACAATTCATGCAGGAACAACCTGCTCATTAGAAGAGAGGGCTTATATTGACAGACAAATGTCATACCAATTAGTAATGATGAGGAAGGAACTACAAAAAACACCTTTGTGGTTTAACTACTACACCATGCAGGATGATTAAAAACCATTTTTGTGGAACTGCATAGAGAAATTATGGCTGAAATAGTACACAGCTTCCATTCTCCCAAACATGCACACCAACATCTGACAAGACCTCACTTGCAATTTCCCCATCCATCCTCAATACCACAGAAAGATCTAAGCACTCCCCTCCTCCTTTCCTGAAGCCTCTCTAGGGCCATCCACCACCCATTGCTTCCTGCTCAGCCATTGGGTGATTTCTAAATGGATATGAGCTCCCAGCCAACATACCTATCCCATATTGGCTTTGGCTTGGCTCGCCGATCCAGAACCAGCTGTGAGGAGTTAAGACTCCTAAGGAATACGTGCTGGAACTGAGGAGCATTTCAGGCAGAGAGGTGGAAAGGGGGGGGGGGGAAAATCACTCCAGGCAAGGAACTAACCCAACCAGAAGCTGTTGAAAACTTTTAGTTCAATACAACTTGTTCCCAGTTTAAAAAAAAAAAATCAAAAACCTGAAACATGTTTCCAGGTATAACCACTTAGAAATTGTTCATTTGTCTAGAAGGAACTAAGGCAGGTTAATAATCAAGTGTTCAAAAACAAACCCCAAAAAAATGCATTACTACCTATGTGAAATAGTATTTAAGATTATTAAAATCACAGACTTTTGAAATTCTAGTTGGTTTTTCATTGTTTTTGTAATTTGTTTACTTTGTTTGCATTTCTCAAAGTTTGAGCCATGAAAACGAAATAATCAGCTTCATACACTAGCATACAGCTGGATTACCAACACTACAGGGGAATGTTTAAAAAAAACTGAACTGTTCTGTTTGTTTTCTTTAAAAAAAGAATTGATTCAGATGTTTATTGGTTTAAGGCTTTTAAAAAAGTTTTTACACACCACAACTTACATTTTAAGACAAGTTTGACTTGACAGTGTCTCTTTAATGGTATTTTCCTACCAATATATTTTAACCAAAATTTGCTTGAGCATTGAATTTAGCTTTTAACTTTCTCTTTTGTGATTTTTCCCCCTCCCCCACTCCACACACACTTTCCCCACTCTGTGCTATGGAGACTGAGCAGTGGATTGTTATAGACTAGTAGCATGTTGGCAGCAGGCTGGGGTGATAACGTGTCACCAGGATATTGAACACACAAATAAGAAGATTAAAAATGGAAGCAATGAGGTTTCTTTGTTAGCTTTTTGTTGTTGAATAGTGCTAGTTGTCAGGGATGCTGAGCTGTATAAAGTGGCTGAGATAATTTGTTGTCATGAAAGAAACAAAGCCAACCATGCACAACATGGTTGGATGATACAGGTTTTGAATAGCAGAGACCATATTGGTCCCATTCTAGTTAAACACAGTTTTGTCTCCTTTAATGGGACTAGGGATGTGCCCTCAGTTCCCAGAGAGAGTTACATTCTTATCCAATTTAAAGCCTGATTTAAATCAATGGGCATAAGTCAGGAAAGAATCTGGTTTGAGTACTTTAGCATAAACAATCCAGTAAGAGCCATATTCTGTTTTTGGAGATATGCACACAACTCCTGCTGATCATCCTTGCACCTGTGGAGGCAAAATGAGGTAAAAATGCCTCCTCTTTGGATTATGGAAACATCAGATTGAAGTTATTGTTCAGTCCAGGATGCAATAGCAGTAAAATAGTGTCTAATTATTCCTTTCCCATTTTATGTGTTGCAACACATTGTCAATTAGATCAGTGACAACACGCCTATATTTCTGTTACATGTTTCTAGGAACATGCATTGTTTTTGCAGAATCACAACCATTTTGCTTGTACAAAATGAATTTCTATGCCCTATTTGCAGAAAGTATTCAGATCCAATTATGTAATCTCTTTGTAAACCCATTCATTTGAAAAGAAACACCCTTAAAATCCATTAAGTACATTAATGCTGACTTTTGGCCTCTTGTTATCTGTCCCTCATTAATAGGACCTCCTGCCAGCCACTGCAGAGTGTCTATGAACCAGATTTATATTAGTGCAGTTCTGGATCCAGAGTGCTAATCATTTCCCTCTGCCTGCTATTACTATTAGTGGCCTATATGCAAACCTTAAGAGATGCTCCTTTGAGAGCTACTCAGAGTTTGTGAATGAATAGCAATTGTCTCATTCACAGTTCAGTACCATGTCATAGTATAGCTCTGGGGATGATCAAGACAACTAGTTAAGGCTCCAGGCAACTGCAGACGGGCAACTAAGTGGTGATACACAACCTCCCTAAAGCAAAATAAATAGTTTCATATTTCTGTTCATGAAGTTAAACAATATGACTCTGCCAGAAATGTAACAGATAGGTAGCAGGCTAGGTCTAACTATTTCAATTGTAACTCTTCTTTATTTGAATTGTCTCAGAACCTAGAACATACCAAAGCAGAGTACGTATGTAAGAAGGCAGTATTGTGACCCCCTCACTCTTAAAGAGGCTTAGCCACCCCAAGATGTTTTTCTTGTAATTTTTTAAGTCAATCACTACAAGTAAATATAATCACAAAAACTGTCAAGACCCGCAGAAAACCACATGATGCCATAATTCAGATCAGAATGCAGAAAGTCAGCTAGCTCACCAGCTGTGACTAAATTATATGGCATGTGTTATCCCTTAATCTTGACTTCCTCCCTTCCTCTGACATCAGCCTTTTCTCCATGGCTTTACTATTTCCATGTACCTTTTGACAATCTTATTAAAAAAAAAAAACACATGTTGGGACAGTATGTTTGGGGGATTAAGGAAAATATCCTATTTTTACACTGATTGCTCTAATGCCGTTAACTGATATACAAAGTTCAGGTCAGACAATCAAAGAGAACCAATGGCTTCACTGATCTCTCATTCTTAGGAATAAAAAACCAGAACAGCCTGTAACAACTTTGGGAATTCACAGAGAAAGATGGCCATGGTTCTCTGCTTTTCAGGTAAGGAGAAAGCCAGTCAGCGGTAAACAAAGTAGTAAAATTCCTGTCCTCGTCTCGGATGGTTCATACAAACACACTGACCTTTTCTGATAGCTAGAAATGAAGCAGTTATTTCAAACACACTTTCATCTCCATTGTCAATAACAAGAGTAACTTCCTTCTCTTATGCCACCACAAGTCCCAGCTTTCACGACCGCTGCACATGGAGAATATTTCTGTTTACCTTCACACCAAGGCAGAACATAACTACATCACTGCTCTTCTTAAAGAGCATCACTGGCTCCCTATTTATTCTGGATTGAATTGAAAACTGCCCTCCTGGCTTTTATAATTATCACGCTCTCTTGATTTCTCTCAGCCATTCCCCCCTTGTCTAACACTGGTCACATTTCTGTCATGCCCCCACAGTCACCAGTGAGCATAACATACAGCTGCAGAGCAGGAGCATTCAATGACAGAGGGAAAGCACACAGCTGCAGAAGGATAGCAGCAAGGTATTAGAAAAGGTAAGCCTGGCATGACTGCCCCTGTATTGTCTCTGTTGTTTTGGTCTCCTTCTGCACAGGGAAAGATGTGCAACATCTAGGCCTAAATCAGTAGATTATTCTGATGATATTTGTATGAAAGATGCTGTACAAAATAAAGAGGTACTTGTATTCTCAGTCAGTTTGGCCCCACTCTATCTTCCAGGATTTTCTATTTTCTCAGGAAAGGCTCCACTTAGCAGCCAGACTTCCCACACATGCAGTATTCCCTATAAACCCAGGAATTGAATGAGTCATTTCATTGGGCTCACATTACTTGATTGCTTCTAAGTTTCCTAATGATCTGTACACTGAAGGGAGATTCCAAACGTCGTGAGGGGAATAGCAATGACATTGTGTTTTATGAGGCTATTCAAAAAGTCTCTGATTTATGTAGCTCAAAAGCTCCAAAGTCTTTGAGATTAGCTATACTGCATGCTGCTATCTTTGTAATATCTGGATTTCCCCTGCAGCCTTGCTTCATCAGTTTAATTAACCAACAGCTATATTTAAGACAAGTAGCATTGGCCTGATAGTTTTTCTGTATAATTTGGGACACTGGATGACAGAATGTTTAGAGGTAAAAAACAGATTTTTCATCTCTCCCCCACTCCCCACTGAAGTTAGAGATTTCATCAGAGTGCTTGGGCAGGAGCCAAGACTCTACCACTGAGCTATCCCACAGAGGAAAATTTATTTTTGCCCCTTTCAATGTGAGGCAGTTTCTAGCCAATAAAATGTGTCATCTGAACCAACACTTGGATCTTTGCCAGCATGATTGAGTTAAGAGACCCATCTGTGGTTGCTTAGGTTTTGTTTTCACCTCCTTCTCTCAAGCCATCAGAAAAGCTCACTTGTATGTATACAGATATACCTTCTTCCACTTTCTGGTAAAGATGCATTTTACTTCAAAGCCAAACTAACCATACAAGCCGACAGTTTAAGAGGGTGGCTTTTTTGGTCTGTTTTTGGAACATGCATGCTCCATGCTAAAGCTTTTATATTTTCTTTTATTAAAAAAAACAACCCAACCAAGCAGGTCTGCTTCAGTACTTCATAGGCAGAGAACATGTGGGTCTCAGAAAATGCAATCTCTTGGGAAAAATTATAGTTTAGCCATTTAAACAAGGAAAAAAAAAAACCCTCCAAAGTCAGAGTGTAGGTCTTAGAAGAGGTGTGAACTTTTCCATTTGTTTCTTTGGAAACACTAAGTGTCAGAGACTTAGAGGTAAGTAGGAAGAGAAAAAGATCATTTGGGTGAGCCATGCTAACCCCATGCATTTTGCAGATCTACTTCTGTACATCATTAGGCATTCATGCCTAATCTATCTTGTTCTTATCCCAGCATGGAGAAGACATGGCATGTTCAAGAAAATTATCCTGACTAAAAGAACAGAGGCATCAGCAAAAGATTCCAATTTATACAGATGTCTTCAATCAATCCTTTCCCCCAATCATTGCAAATAAGAATCAGAAGAATGCATTAATGAATTACTGGACTACACTGCATGAAGGGGTGAAGGACACATTCCAGGACAGTCATAACTGTTGGCTGTATCCCGTTTTGGACAGTTTCAAGGCCGTAGCCCTTTTTGAAGGAAAATAGTCTGACCTCCACAGTGGAACTGTATATCCTGACTCAGTTATATTTGTAATACTGGAAAGTCTTTACAGTGATACAGTGAACACTTTACCACCTAGAGATGGCTCTCAGTCAGTACAGTAGTGAAATACAACTGAAAAAGCTACTTTTCTCATTCTCACTGGAAGCAAACGAGTTTTAATAATTGTGAAATACCAAAATCAAGTACTAGGCATAAAACCGATTACTGGTTTTTCAGGATAATTTAGCCTACTCAATTGTTTCGTCCTGGCTTTTCAATGCTGGGAGTAGAGTAAAAGGAATCTATTTGGATAATAACAGAGTTGAACTGAACTTGTTTGCAGCATTGTTGTAGCCATCCTGGGACAAGGATATTGGAGGGACAAGATAATATATTTCATTAGTGAATGAGACAAGCTTTTGAACTACGCAGAGTACTTCACAGTTCAAAAGCTTGTCATCTTTCGCCAACAAAAGACGGTCCGATAAAATGTATTCCCTCACCTACTTTGTCTCTCTCAACTGAACTCAAGAGTAATGTTTTACTTCAAAAATGTTTGGTTAACAGTTTTTATTCCCCTCATAATTTTTTTCAGATTTCTCACACCACTACAATTTTAACAAGGACTAGATGCGGCAACAGAAGAGAAAGATTCTTCCAATATTGGTGGTCTTATAACAGCACATGCTCCATCCCTATCCTTAGATACCCCAGAAACCTCTCAGATTCTCCCATTAAGTGGAAACTCCCTGTGATTTATTTGTATTCTCATCACCACCCCTACCGCGAATACAGTCCCATGCAGCAATATTATACACACTACTTCTATACCTTCAGCCTTTACCAACAGGCCTAGGGAGAGCTCTGTACATGCTGAGCTCAGCTGGCCTGGGAAGAGTCCTGGTTCCTCTCTCTAATTTTTTCTGTACTTCCTTCCTGTGTCCTTATACCCATCAGCTGATGGCCTAATTGGCTCATCTAGCCTCCCAGCCTAATCAACCAATTAGCTTGCACATCCCTAATGAACCATCTCCAGGTGAGTTGATGACTAAGTGATCACAGGGCTGGCTCACCTACTACTTTCCCCGCACTCTGTCATAGGCCTGAACAGAAGCAAAAAAAAAAAAAAAAGGCCTGTTCATGAGGACTTCAGGTCAATTTTCCAGACTCAAGCAGTGTCCATTGCATGCAAACTGAACTGGAGTCCAGCAGTGGTTATGAAGCTTCACTGTCACCTTTTGTCAACTGTCAAAACAGTATTTTGAATGTCTGCCCTTACTCTCCTCTGGGTTGGTGATCATTTCTTGCCTCTTTGAGGAATCTGACTCTAAAGGAGGTGAGACTTTTAAAACACCTACTGGATTTGACTGTTTCTATTAAATGTGGAGATTTCAAAGCATTTTTTCATTTAAAAAATGTCAGCAGGTAATGCTGGACAACAGCTAAGTGCAACATGACTGCAGATTTATGCAGCAAGAAGTTAATTTCTAAATCCCAATATGATTAAGAGTCCAGCCTCTTGCTAACCCTAACGAGGGAAAGAAGTAATAAAAATGTGCATTTTTCATTGTGTGCTTATAGCTTGAATCTGATTAGCTGTAGTTCAAAAAAATTCTTCTAGGGAAATGGTTTCAATAAATATACAAATAATAATCTATATTTGAATGCATTCATTTTAATTAATCTATACTGAAGAAGAAACAGGTTTCTTTTCCCTTCGATCCCTGCATCATGAGGCACGGCACACGCTAGGAAACTTTCACATACAAATGATAGAGTTAATTATTTAAACAAACTGAATGCAATGAGTCAGATAAAATATTGATGTCTAAGAACCTTTACATGGTACTGCCAGCTACCATAGTAGCTTTTCAGCTCAAGGGTCAAGTTCTCTCATTGCCCAGATGACACGTTCCTCTTGCTTCTAGATCCAAGTTCATGTAGGTTTAGACAATTACTACAACTCCCCCCTCACATGTCTGCCAGAGGCTGTCCTGATAGAACACATTTACAAACGAATGTCACTGTCCCAGATGAGACACATACAGGGGAAATCTAATCACAGCTTCCAATCTGGAAACACAGCCACAATAATCAACTCCATTTGTACAAAACTGCCCTTAAAGCTACGGCCGCATGAGTGGGTGGATTTCCCACTTGCTCTGAAGAGAATTTCCATACACTGGGCCTGGTTTTCCACTTCTTTTGCAGTTGGGGAAGTCATCTGCCTTGGGGCAGATGGTGCAAAGTAGGTGTAAAATGCTACCACAGCAGAATAGTAATGTTTTACACTCTTTTTGCAAAGATATGAATGATTACACAAAGTGCAAAGTAGAGAGAATTAGGCATCCTGTTCTCAGTTGAAACAGATCCTCTCCCTGAGGTTTGAGTTCATCAGTAACTCAAATCACTTAGCTTCATCTCCAAGTTTGACTGTTCCTAGGATTTCCCTGCAGAGAGGCGTGGCTGTTGTAGACCCCAGATTGCTCTGCCCCAGACACAACTCTTCACCTTCCTTATATCCAGAATGGAGTTAACAAGTTGGGTGGACCATAGGGAATCAAGCAGAAATCAGCACCTCAGAGTCGCTATTGAAGTCATGGAGTACTAACAGCTCTTATATAACCTCTTACCCCATCATATGATTGAAGCCAAGAAACTGTAGAGCTTCTGTAAAGTTGTATTTCTCTCTCATTCACTGGTTTGTATTTTAACCAACCTCAAGATCGTTACAGTAACCCACAGCTCCTGCCTATAAGAGTGACATACAACTATCCTGATATGTCACAATGGATAGTTAATATCAAGTGATCTTAAGCAGGGAGAATCTCAAGGCAGTTTTACTACCCAATTTATTTTAATACCTTGTATGCCTGGGATTGTTCAAAAAATCATCCCATACTTCTGGGGCAAAACCAACATTAGGAATAGGAATGGGGAGGGAAGGTGACAAAAAAAAAATACCATACCAATTTTATATATTTCTGTAAAACAATACAGAATGCTGCTATGAGCAGCCCTCAGTAGCTGGTAACATCTCTAATTAACCTGCTGAATAGGCATAGCATGAAATCACACGCTATACATTTTGCTGCCAGCACTACTAAAATGCATTTTTTGCATACCTCACTGTATGGGGGTGTCATTCCTTCAAGTACTTTACAAAGCACCGAGACTTAATATCTTAAATTGATTGTTCATAGAAAATAGCTCAGCATAAAAAGTGACACGAGCAGCCAATTTAGCTGTCTTCCATCAACAATCCCAAAATAAACAAAGCACTCTTTTTTAACAGATTCATGATTCAGTCGGGAGGAGTAGAGGTGGGAAGAGGACAAGATGACATACAGCGCCATATAATTGTGTTAAGTTCGCATTTGTATGAGTCACAAATCTTTATTCATGGACAATCATACACTGTAGAGTCACAGTACTCCATTGGTATTCAGGTTCTGCGTGTTAACTGCATAGTTTTAACTATAGCAATACAGTATTTAAGTCAGTGAATCGTAAGTGACACAGGCAACTTTTAAAAAGAAATATTAATCTGGTCGTTAGTAGTCATGACTCCCGGTCCGTTACTGGAGGAATCGACATTAACAAAAATAACTGAAGTAGCAACTTATATTGTTACACCTACAAGAAATTAGCCAACAATAGCAAGTTTGGGGGGCAACTGGGAATAGTCTGTCCACATCTTGATTAGTCACCACCTTGACCACTTTTTCTATCCTCTCATTTTTTGTAAGATTATGCAAGCTCTTCATGGCAGAGACTGTCTTTTGTTTCTACGGAGCCTAGTACACTTTGGGTGCTACTGGAAACAAATAATAAATGCTAAGTATAATTCAAAAACTTCTGTCTAGAGATACTGCCTTTGTAAGAGGCTTTGATTCTGCCACTTTTTATTCCTAATTAGTAATGTCTTATTGGCTAAGTAGTTGCACTGATTTCTGTGTGACATTAGTGAGGTACCAAATGTGAGTGAGGATGCCAGAATGACCTAAGTCACCAGCCTTAATTTAAGTTTTCATCTTGCACGTGAAGACCTCAAAACGCAGCAAACTAAGTGTCTCAGTGCTTGTGTGCGACAGGTAAAACGAATCCCTATTTTACAGATAAGGAGAAGGGGTAGCAAAGCTAAGTGATTCATGATCAGACAGCCACCTTAACCAAACGGCCCTTGGGCTCTTTATGTGCTGCCCTTCCTACCCTGATATCTTCCAGTATTTCTTGACAATATTATGTTTTGTTTTCTATGCAGGATATTTCTAAATATATTCACTTGGAAAAGAACACAGATTGACCAACAGGCTCAGAGAACACCTTGTCACAGTGAAGAATGGAGATGGCTCTAAACCTATTGTTTTCTATTCAGTTTGGCACAATCAAGGTTTCCATCACATTCCTGTGTATTTAACATGACATGCACAGATGGTTCATAGAAAAAGCCTAAGAACAGTTTAAAAATCAGATTTAATATCTGACTGGATTCTCTATTCCACACTCTGTTAAACAGTAAGCTTTATATTCTTCACCACACAGTAGCTCACTTAGAATAAAGGATCTGAAAACTCCTATTCATTTATTTTTCTATTTCTCTGTTTTATTCTAGCTCACCTTGTTTTCCATCAAATTTCCTACAGTCTCTCTGCTCAACTGAAAACTATTGCCACCTCTCTCTCCCACTTCTAATTCTCTCCAGTGCCCATTCAAATTATCATCTTATAATTTCAGATCTTGGCATCTTAACTTTTTATGTTCTAATTGGATCTTTATCCTATGATCCCTTTTCATCTTCTCAGCATACAAGGCCCCTTTGCCACCTAACATTCCTGCACGTTCTGCATACTCTTATTTCCACCTTATGACAGACTGGCTGCAGCATTCCTGTTTTACTTTACAAATATACTAAGATTTAGACTTTCCAGTTTTTCTAAAAATATGCCCATATTTCCAGAAAGTTCCCATTAAAAGGAAAATCTTGGTGCAGCCTCCATTATGGAGCTGCTGTCAGGTCTTCTTTTAGTCTATTTGAATTTTTTCAGTTCATAGGAGAGGAAAGATTCTCAGAAGAGACATGAGGGATATGCCACACTTACAAACAGAATCTGCTCTCCTGAAATGATAATCATGGACAATTCTTGGAAGCTGTACCAGGTATCAGTCATGTAATAGTGGCTGGCCTCAGTGATCAGCTAAAAACGAAAAAGTAATTGTTGCAAAGTATTATTTCAATCTCAAGAAGAATATTTTTCAACAATTGTTTACTAAAGCAAAAAAATCAACCAAGATTTTCCCTGTCACTGTTAGAGTCCAGCTGATAGTTCAACCACATAGTCTAAAAAGTTTCTCCCAGATTGTTTGAGAATAGTTTCTTAACACAGCTCAAATTGTAGTGCAGATATGGTAATCATTTTTGCATCTTTTCTGTGTGGGTAAAGGATTGGTTTATTCCCATGTTCATTAGTTCTTCTGGGTCATGTGCTTGAAGGAAGATTGTGGGATTCACACAACTTCTTTCCCTTTCACAGAGATATACGGGTGCTGTACTCTGTACTTTACATATACACCTAAATAATTAAGAACCTCTACAAAGAGAGACATAATATTTACTTGCTCTGCACTGTACAATCATTTCCTCACAGTCTTTCTATTCTAATATTTCCTAGTTAGCTCAAAAGGTTCCCAATGCTGTAGACCACTTTAAAAATCTGATGGCAGATATGGGGGATGATAGAGAGCTAGCCAGTTTTTTTAAGCTCTTTTCTCCTTTTACTAGCATTATCTGGTTCTAGTTTCTAACCCTGGATCACCCAGACTCCTCACAGTCCAAACGTCTGAGCATCCTAAAGGAAGAAACTTCAACACGCTACAGCTGCCACAGAAACATTTCTCTTGCAGACGGATTCCCTAAGAACTGCCATACTGGGTCAGACCAATGGTTCCTCTAGCCCAGTATTCTGTCTTCCGACCAGGGCTGGCTCCAGGCACCAGCACAGGAAGTAGGTGCTTGGGGCGGCCAATGGAAAAGGGCAGCACGTCCGGGTCTTTGGCAGCAATTCGGCGGCAGGTCCCTCAGTCCCTCTCGGAGGGAAGGACCGGCCGCCGAATTGCCGCCGAAGAATGAAGCGGTGCGGTAGAGCTGCCGCCGAAGTGCCGCTGATCGCGGCTTTATTTATTTATTTTTCTTCGCTGCTTGGGGCAGCAATAAAGCTGGAGCTGGCCCTGCTTCCAACAGTGGCCAGTGCAACAGGCTTCAAAAGGGAATTAACAGAGCAGGTCAATTTATCAAGTGAACCATTCTGTTGTCCGGTCCCAGCTTCTGGCTGTCAGAGGTTTAGGGACAGCTAGAACATGCGGTCGTGTCCTGGACCATCTGGTCTAACAGTCATTGATGGACCTATCCTCCATGAATGTATCTATTTCTTTTTGAACCCAATTATAATTTTGGCCTTCACAACCTCACCTGCCAATTAGTTCCATTGTGTGCTGTGTGAAGAAATATTTCCTTATGTTTGTTTTAAACCTGCTGCCTATTAATTTCCATCACGTTACCCATTTTGTATGTTAAGTGATGGATTAATTAACACTTCCTTATTCACTTACTCCACACCCTTCATAATGTTCATATCCTCCCGCCTTAGTTGTCTCTTTTCTAGCAGAACAGTCCGTCTTTTTAATCTCTCCTCATCTGGAAGCTGCTCCATATTACTAATAATTTTTGTTGCCCTTCTCTGTCCTTTTTCCAATTCTAATATTTTGTTTTTGATATGGGACAACCAGAACTGCATGCAGTATTCAATGTGTGGGCATATCCTAGATTTATATAGTGGCATTATGATATTTTCTGTCTTATTATCTATCCCTTTCCTAATGGTTCATAATATCGTTAGCTTTGACTGCCACTGCACACTGAGCAGATGTTTTTAGAGAACTATCCAGAATGACTCCAAGATCGCTTTCTTGAGTAGTAACTAATTTAGACTGTATCATGTTGTATCTGGAATTGGGATTATGTTTTCCAATGTACATTACTTTGCACTTAACACAAATTTCATCTGCCATTTTGTTACCTAGTCACCCAGTTTTGTGAGCTCCCTTTTAGGCTTAACTACTTTGTGTCATTTTGTATTGTCTGCAAAATTGCCACTTCACTGTTTACCCTCTTTTCCAGATCATTTATGAATATGTTGATCAGTGGTCCCAGTACAGATCCTTGGGGGACTTTACTATTTACCTCTCTCCATTGTGAAAATTGACCATTTATTTGTACTCTTTATTTCCTATCTTTTAACCAGTTATTGATGCATGAGAGGACCTTCTCTCTTATCCCACAACTGCTTACACTGCCTAAGAGCCTAGGTTGAGGGACCTTGTCACAGGCTTTTTGAAAGTTCAAGTACACTATATCCACTGGATCACCTTTGTACATGTTTGTTGATTTTCAAAGAATTTTAATAAAATGTATGGAGGTATGATTTCCCTTTACAAAACTGTGTTGACTCTTCCAACATATTTTGTTCATCTGTGTGTCTGATGATTCTGTTCCTGACTATAGTTTCAACTGATTTGCCTGGTACTGAAATTAGACTTACTGGCCTGTAATTACATTAGCTATCCACCAGCCACCTGGTACAGAGGTTGATAAAAGTGATAATTTACATACTACCAGTAATAGGGTTACCATATTTAAAAAATAAAAAAAGAGGACACTTCACGGGCCCTGGCCCCGCCTCTTTCCCACCCCCGCCCCCACCCCAACTCCACCCTTTCCCCACCCCTTCCCCAAAGTCCCCGCCCTAACTCCCCCTCCTCCCTCCCAGCCACGCGAAAAGGGCTGCCCGAGTGCTACCGGCTTTACGGTTTGCCGGGCAGCC
>NW_020665140.1:3881707-3892156 GCF_002925995.2 Terrapene triunguis
TTAAGAAAGTTTCCAGGCAGTTTGCAGGCATTTCACTCTTATGACTGTTCCATTTAATTTCCATTTAACTAACCTCCTCCTTTTTCTGTAGTACCCCTTTTAAGTTAAAAGCTATTGTGTTGGGTTCTTTAGTATCCCCCCCACACACACCAAGGATGTTTAAATGTAATTGAACTGGGTCTTTATTACCAAATGGTTCAGCTATTTTAACTCTTGGACCAGATCCTATGTGCCTCCATGTGGGTTCCAGGACTAGTTGCTCCAAGAAGCAGTCATTAATTATGTCTAAAACTTTTATCTCTGCCTCCGACCCAGTCAATATGGGGACAGTTGAAATCCCCCATTATTGTTTTTTTTTTGGTAGTCTCTCTCTAATCTCCATGAGAATTTCACAATCACCATCACCATTCAGGTCAGGTGACTGGTAGTAGATTCCTACTTCTATAGTCTTATTCAAACATGGAATTTCTATGGATAGAAATTCCATGGTACTGTTTTATTAATTTAAGATTTTTACTACATTTGACTGCATTCTTTCACATACAGCAGGGGTGGCCAAACTTACTGACCCTCCGAGCTGCATACGACAATCTTCAGAAATTTGAGAGCTGGGGCGCACCTGCCGGGGCTCGGGGCTCCAGCCCCATGGGAGGTGCCTGATGGGGCTTCAGCCCCACTCCTGCTGAAGCCTCGAGCCCTGGCAGGTGCGCCCCATGGAGCTGAAGCCTCAAGCCCCAGGTGTACCCAGTGGGGCTGACACCCTGAGACCCTCTCCCTGCACTAGGCAGAAGCTATAAGACACCTGGGCAGAAGCCCCTACCCCATGACCCCACTGCAAGGTAGAGGTCCCAAACTCCTCCCAAATCTGGTAAGTGAAGAATGAGGGTACGGGACGTGGGTGTCTCTGCGAGCCACACTTTAACAGTAAAAGAGCTTGCCAGCCATAGTTTGGCTATCCCTGACATATAGTTACTCTACCACACCAATGTGACCTACTGTGTCATTACTGTATATTTTGAATCCTGGTATCAGTGTCACATTGTTTATCATTCCAACAAGTTTAGGTGATGTTTATTATATTAATATCCTCATTTAATATCAGGTACTCAAGTTCACCCATTTTATTAATTTAGACTAACATTTGTATATGAGCACTTACAAAATTTGTCAATATTTAATAGTCTGCATTTATGTGATTTAATTGAATGGGACTTTCATTTGATTGTTTCTCTTTGGTTCCTACCTGTACTGTATCAAGTTCTGTCCTCTACTCTTTACCAGGATATCCCTTTAATAAATTCTCCTGTAAAGGATGTGTCTCTCCAAACCGTTTGCTCCTCCACACCTGTCCACTTTCCCTCAGGCCTTAGTTTATAAACTCCCTGGCAATTCACAGACTAAGGGGATGCTGTCGTCGTCTTTCAGGAAGAGAACTAATACTACCTATGGCAATCACTGGATTAGTCTCTACCCCACATCACACCTTATAAAATTTTCTTTTTCTAGGTTTCTGCTTCCTCCACATGCTCAGTGTCTCACTTTCAAATACACTATCTGTAGCATGCACTCAGTGGGTTACATAAGACTGTTCAGGATAAAAGATACAACTAGTATGTCAAGTGTGTTCAGATTTGTAGAATTGTTGTAGCCATGCTGGTCCCAAGATGTTAGACAGACAAGGCAGGTGAAACATCTGTTGGTGAAAGAGACAAGCTTTCTAGTTGTGGATTTTTATTCTAGCCTTTTTTTTTTTTTTTTTTAGTATTATGAATAGCTTAACACATGTCACCCAAATGTAGAAGAGGTTGCTGCTTAAGAAATCTTCCCCTCTGCACTTTTCTGTTCCAGTGTGGAAACTAACTAAATGAAATCAAATTCATAAATATATGCAGCATAATCACATTCTAACATTGTACAAGTTTGCTGGCATGACACATTTTGAGGGGGGAAAAAAACCTCTGAATAAGCAAGTATTTGTGCAGTTTTTTAATCAACCATTTTCTGATCATTGTGAAGGTAACATTTGGATCACAACCAAATGACACATCAAGAGTTATTTCTGCTTTGCCATTTGATTTCATATTTATAGGGGCTGTAAACAATTCACCAGCTTTCCAAAAGTGTAAGCTTCATTGTAGTGAACTGTAGTTCTATGAGCACACTGGGAAACTACATCCATCTTACTAATGCAAAATTGGTGGGACTGTCACAGTATCAAAAAATGACCAAAAGACAAATTTCACATTTGATGCTATTTATTTCTTTAGACTCAAAGGCATTGATACTTTACATGTATATGTTTTTCTTAAGATTAGAAGCAGCTATAGGTAATGAAATACAAATTTATATCTGAAGTCCTTTTTATCTATTCCTTACACAGTAGGCAGACCTTGTAATGGTTATAAAAGGAAATTGCAAATTAAAGATATCACAATAGAACTGAGACAAGGGGCAGGTCTCCTAACTTCTCAGTGCTTCCATTTACCAATATGTAAAATGGTGATAAATTACTTGAACTATCTTTCGAGGGTGTAAGGGAATTAATTTGTTCATAAACCTCATTGCCATCCTCAGATGAAAAGTGCTATGCAGTATATGTGTAAAGTAGTATTGTGTTAGTAACTGGAAAGATGCATTTACAGGATTGCTGAACCCACTCAATGTGCATATTAATGTTGGTTACCAGAAAAATCATGAATGGAAAATTCTGTTCTGCTGATACCACTGACTTGGACAGCTTATTTAAGACAAACTGAAGTCAGAATTGGCTGCTTTTTAGTGAGGCAGAATAAACAGATTCGTTTTGACGTAGAAGAATGTAGTATTGCACTTCTACTGGCAAAAATATTGCATTAATATGCAGCAATCAGCAGGTAGAGGATAAAAAATTGCACAGTGTTGTGGCACTCTTTTGCCACCCACTGGTTCACAACATTACCTTAATGTTACATTATTATGTAATGAAACTAACATCAGTGTGCACAGCCAAGAATCTAACAGTCACAACATTCAGGCAATATTTCATCAGATGGTTGTTCAATCACTGAATGTTTGGCTGCACCTTGAATTGGTTGAACCAACCAACCTTGGATTACTCAGCTTTGTTCATGCTTGCACATCATTCTGTTTAGAGGATCCAGGTTTTTAGGGGGAGAAAACTACTCATCTAACTAGTTTTAGCCACTTTTACGCAAGACAGTAAAAAAAAAAAAATACTTGGATGTGATGCAAAGGAAAGCTATTTGCACCTTGCAATATCAAAAAATCCTTACGCAAAAAGAGCACTTCAAAGTAATATCTGCAACAGAAAAGAGAAATGGAAGAGACCCTCTTGTTCTATTTTGAATAGTCTTGCATTAAAAATTACATTGGAGTAATTGCATCATTACCCCAACATAGATTTAATAAAATTAAATAAAAAACAACAAGGAGTCCTTGTGGCACCTTAGAGACTAACAAATTTACTTGGGCATAAGCTTTCGTGGGCTAGAACCCATTTCATCAGGTTCATGGAGCGGAAAATACAGGAGCAGGTATAAATACATGAAAAGATGTGATTTGCCTTACCAAGTGCGAGGTCAGTCTAACGAGACAATTCAATTGACAGCAGGATACCAAGGGAGGAAAAATAATTTTTGAAGTGGTAATGAAAGTAGCTCATTTCAGACAGTTGACAAGAAGGTGTGAGTAACAGTAGGGGGAAATTAGGTTTAGGTTTTGTAATGACCCAACCACTCCCAGTCTTTATTCAGGCCTAATCTGATGGTGTCCAGTTTGCAAATTAATTCCAGTTCTGCAGTTTCATGTTGGAGTCTGTTTTTGAAGGTTTTTTGTTAAAGAATTGCCACCTTCAGGTCTGTTATTGAGTGGCCAGGGAGACTGAAGTCTTCTCCTACCGGTTTTTGAAGGTTAGGATGTCAGATTTGTGTCCATTTATTCTTTTGCGTAAAGACTGTCTGGTTTGGCCAATGTTCATGGCAAAAGGGCATTGCTGGCACATGATGGCATATATCACATTGGTAGATGTGCAGGTGAATGAGCCCTTGATGGTGTGGTTGATGTGGTTAGGTCCTATGATGGTGTCCCTTGAATAGATGTGTGGACAGAGTTGGCATCGGGGTTTGTTGCAGTGTTTGGTTCCTGGGTTGGTGTTTTTGTTGTGTGGTGTGTGTTTGCTGGTGAGTATTTGCTCCAGGTTGGGGGGCTGTCTGTAAGCGAGGACTAGCCTGTCCCCCCAAGTCTGTGAGAGTGAGGAATCATCCTTCAGGATAGGTTGTAGATCCTTGATGATGCACTGGAGAGGTTTTAGTTGGGGGATGTAGGTGACGGCTAGTGGCGTTGTTACTTTCTTTATTGGGCCTCTCTTGTAGCAGGTGACTTCTGGGTACCCTTCTGGCTCTGTCAATCTGTTTCTTCACTTCACCAGGTGGGTATTGTAGTTTTAAGAATGCTTGATAGAGATCCTGTAGGTGTAGCATTGTTCTAAGTCAGCCATAAAAATGTTGGCATACTGTGGGCCCATGCGGGTACCCATAGCAATCCCGCTGACTTGCAGGTATAAATTGTCTCCAAATCTGAAATAGTTGTGGGTGAGGACAAAGTCACAAAGTTCAGCCACCAGGTTTGCCATGATGGTATCGGGGATGCTATTCCTTATGGCTTGTGGTCCATCTTTGTGTGGAATGTTCGTGTAGAGAGCTTCTACATCCATAGTGGTTAGGGTTGTGCTTTCTGGAAGATCACCAAAGGACTGTAGTTTCCTCAGGAAGTCAGTACTAAGTCCCCGTACCAATTTCCCCCTACTGTTACTCACACTGTCTTAACTTCTGAAATGGGCCACTTTCATTACCACTTCAAAAGTTATTTTCTCCCCCTTGGTATCCTGCTGTCAGTTGAATTGTCTCGTTAGACTGACCTCGCACTTGGTAAAGCAAATCACATCTTTTCATGTATTTATACCTGCTCCTGTATTTTCCACTCCATGAACCTAATGAAATGGGTTCTAGCCCACGAAAGTTTATGCCCATATAAATTTGTTAGTCTCTAAGGTGCCACAAGGACTCCTCGTTGTTTTTGCTGATACAGACTAACACGGCTACCACTCAAACCATAAAATTAAATGGTTCTCATTAGGAAGAAACAAAATATTGGGCCGGTCTCCAGTGATGGTGAAAAGTCCAGTATAAGCAAAAGGAAACAAACATTTTGCAAACCACGATTCCAGTGAAACACCAGCTCCATGTGCCATCTAGCTCAATAAATCTTTGTAATGAACACATCTTAAACTGATCACCCCAGAATGCTGCATAACTCAAAGTTACCACAATATATTAACAAATAAGTAAATAACCAACCCCTGTGTAAAGTTGTCTTTAATTTTGTTTTTGCAACTCTAATTTCCTTTTTATATATCCATAATTAATTCTCATCATCCTCCCACTCCAATCCACATAATCCAAATGCATCTTCAAATCCTTGAAAAAATGGAAGTGACACACGGGCTGAATAATTTTCCATATATTGCGTCCACCATCATTACTTGGGTACTGCCTGTAGTTTTCACCAACTGTTGAACAACATGGCTCTATCCTTCTCTTATCCATTAATACACCTCTACCTCGATACAACGCTGTCCTCGGGAGCCAAAAAAATCATACTGTGTTATAGGTGACACCATGTTATATCGAACTTACTTTGATCCACCGGAGTATGCAGCCCCGCCCCGAGCACTGCTTTACCGTGTTATATCCAAATTCGTGTTATATCGGGTCGCGTCATATTGGGGTAGAGGTGTACTATAAAACATGAAGGGTGGAAATCTTCCCTCCAACATTAACTTGCCCTAGACGTGCAAGAGTTACAGGGACAACTGAGAGAGAGTTGTCCAGGTGGTTTAATTCTCTTGTTTTAATGAATTGTACCTTACATTCCAGTATTGGATCCTAAAGCGCTCTGTTGCTATATGCAGCATAGGGAGGGATTTCAGAAAGCAGTGAGTTGATAATTGCTTCTAGATTGCAAAGGAATTTTCTTTACACATTTTCTTTACATCTCCCCGCTGTCAACTTGGAAAAAAATTATGCTATTGACACTCTCCATGGAAAACATAAGTAAACCCATTTTTTGAGTAAAAATGCCCAGTTTTCAATGGATACTGGAGATAGGGGCAAAGATGAGCTATTGAAAATGCATTAAACCTGGTATCTGGTGGGGGGGGGGAGCCAATTATTTGTTCAACATGACTTCAAAAACAGAGTTATGATGGTAGAATCTAAAATTTACTAACCAAAGCTTTTCAAAGATACTGCATGCATGAATATTTATTTTACGTGGTGCTGTAAAGTGGCACAGTAAACCAGCTGGTGCAGTAACAAAACTATTTTTTAACCATCTAAATTATTTCTCTCCAAAACCTTATGTCTAAGACCTGTAACAAAAAGTTACTGTATAAGCAAATGAAAAAAAGCCTAGCTTAGACTCAAGTCCAGCCCTCTGAGATTGAATCAGGTTGGACAAATGAAAATTTCCCATGAAAGGATTTAGGGCTATTGAATTTTCTCTTTGATAAGCTCAAATAATTTTGTTGATAAAAATGTCATTTTGTTAAGGTGTAAGTTTTGTTTCAACTTCATTTCAATGTTGTTAATTTTTTTCTATTAAAATATTAACTATTTATATTTGAACATTACATATTGGTCAAACTAAATGAATCAAAATATTTCAACTTTAGCAATACTTTAGTTTAAACAAAAAAAAAAAAACTTGACTCAAAAAATGTTCAACCAACCCTAGTTCTACGTTACCATCATGATGGTTTTAAGACAGAACCTTTGCATCCCGGCACGCTTACATCCACAATAACAACAATTAAGATAGCCGAAACATACTCGTATTGGGAACTTCTAAGATAAAAAAAGGTCTTGACAGGAGAAAAAGGAAGGATTTAAAAAGATGGAGTGTGCTTGGAATCAGACAGTGAAGTCGGGAGATGGGGACTGTATATTAATGTGTTTCTGAATAATCCAGCCATAGAGATAGAGACCCAAAAATATATTAAAATTCACTGGCATATATTACAGTATTCAATATTAAGTACAGATTCCTACGTAGAAGCAATAGGAATTCAGGTGTTTTCTTCAGGTCTTTCTTGTTGTGACTAGTTCTTAAAAAACCTCAATGAACATTTAAAAATGTCACTGCAAATATGTGCATCCCTGAACAATTTAACACCCTGCTGGTGGGAAGTTTCTGTCCATCTAAATGGTGCTACAAGTCCGTTTTTAAAATAAAGAAACATCATGCCATGCTATGCCATATTTTGTTATAGTGATGGAACAACCAACCATTTGTGCTGTTGGGAAATAGTGTGATTGCATATATACAGGAACACAAATGCATATACCATCACTCAGGGAAGCATTGGTCTTAAGTTCTTCTAAGTTAATACAACAATCACATGGAACAACACATACAACAGAAAGATACCAATAATTTTAGTATGAATGTTTAATTCCACTTTTGAGTGGCAGAGGTTAAGAGTGGAGACAGACCTGGAGTCATTCATGTTCTCTTTTGATTGCTCCTTTTTGGTTAGTTTCTCAATATTTAGTTTGTTTCTCAGAACACGGCCCTGACCTTTCAAACACTTTTGCTTGTACATATGAAAAATTGCACTGAAGTCAATGGGATTGTCAATATGTGGGAAACTTAGCACAATTTTAAGTATTTGCAGAATAAGGGCCTGCCTTGAGCACTTAAGTGACATTGCTTTCATCTGAACTCACAAAAGGTTAGATCCTATCATAAAAGATCTGAGAAGGAAAAAAAAACAAAAATAAACACATACCTCAAGTGACTATTTCATGGCTGTGTGTATATGCACTTTTCCCCCTCTTAGAGCCATATATGTCCCCTTTCCTTGAAGTGTATGGAAGCAAGTAGAACGTAAGAAAATTCACTTGGGTAAACATGTGGAGGGGAAAATGTGGCCAATGTATAGTCACTGTTTTGCAGGCCAGCACAATGGAAGAAGAAACCAAAGAACAAGCTATTACGTGCAACAGGATTTACAGAGCTCATCAATAAAATTAAAGTTTCTTTTTTTTTCTTTTTTTAAAAAGGGATTTGTGATTTACTTATTTTGTAAAAAAGATTACTTCATTCCCACCTGCTAAATTTACAGGATTCTTTTATCAGCTTGCACAGTTTTCAATAAACAAAAAATCTTAGGATGCTTGATCTGTTTGGGGGTCAGAGGAGATGAATTCTCCAGTAAGATTTTAAATTAGTTAATCTCAGGGCACAATTCACCAGGGCAGTGGAGCAAACTGCAGTGCTCTGCATCCCAGGGGTCCACTGCAACAGGAGGACATGTTTGGAGCAGTCCGTCACAGGCCAGATCTATTACCGGGATATATCTGGAATATGCAGCAAAATTGGTCGAGTCTTTAATGGATGTTCTGTGGTGTGAAAGGGAGAACAAAGCCCCTATTTCAGCTAAAAGAGATTATGTATGAAGGGCAAGGGAACATTTTGCATGCTGATATCACACCAGTCAGAATACCAAAGCCTCCCAAAATATTGAAAGCATAGTTTAGTTGAGGTTAGAAAGCAACTCCTGCTTATAAGGAATTCCTCCAAGAGTTCTGCATCAGCCCACCCTACTTTACTTTACCCTACAGTAATCTCAAACTGGCTATTGTAAGAGCTATTTAACATGTCAGTGAAATGCTGGGGCTGATAACATATCTTACCAGCAAACACTGTGCTAAATAACAAGTTTATTTGTTTTCTTCTCTTCTTTGCCAATGGGAAAGGTGATCATCCATCAGTAATCACAGGACATGACATCACTCACACCCAGTCAGAATGCTTTGTTGTATTGGTACCCACCGAGATAATCCCATACCACTGCCAACAGACATCTGAGTGTATGATAAACTTCCAGGATGAAGGCCGAAGTGCTTATCAGCATGACTGCAGGGATATTCATTCTCAAGTAACTGTCTCTCTTTTAAGAAGGAGTAGTTATCACAGTTACTTACATTTCTGTTCATTAACAGACAACAATAGATACAATATAGAGATTTAAGGGAATAATCTAAAACCAAAATGTTTCCAGTATCTTTTTCAGGACTGAAGTGCTATGATCTGTTGTTCACCATTAGATACAAACACTACCAAGCTACATATGTAATCCCCTTTTCTCCCCCATCCCCCTTCTTATTTTCAGCCAACCCCCCCCCCAAAAAATGTATTGCTGTAATTACAGCCACTGCTTCTACTTGTTCTAAGGCAAGGTGGCAGCATACAGCCGTGAGTGAGTGAAAAGTATTAGTTATTTCAGCACATGAGGGAGTGCAGGAAGTGGTTATCCATTTTCATGGCTGCTTTGAAGCTGGTGTGCAAGGCTTCATTAAGGACGGACATTCCTGCATGTATACACACACATTCTTAAGGTATACCTACACTTTAAACAGCTACAGTAGCGCAGCTGAGCTGCTGTAATGCTTCAGTGTAGACACTACCAACACCAATGGGAGGGATTCTCCTGTCAGAATACGTAATCCACCTCTCTGAGAGGCGGTAGTTAATTTGACGGAAGAATGCAACCTGAATTGCTATCTGTGTGGAGACTTACGTAGGGGTAAACTACGCCACTCAGGGGTGTCAATTTTTCACATGTAGAGTGACCTAGTTATGCCTACTTAATTTTCTAGTGTAGGCCAGGCCTTAGTTAAAAGCTGAAAGGTCCTGACCAATCAGTAGTGAGTTCTATCAGGGGTACAAAACGGGTAGCCATTTTGAGCAACAGTCCGATCCAGCCCAGCTCTGCAGAGAGAAGATCAAGCTGACAGCAATAACCCAGACTGAATCCATAAGTTGGATCTCAATATACTTTCCTGTAAATTTTACAGAAATCAGTGGCCTTTATACTGGGAAAACTGCATAAAGGAGGGATCATAGACTGGAGGCCAAATGTCTGAGTTCTATTACATCATTGAACCAAAGACCCCACGTGAGCCTAACAGCTACATTAATTATTCCTTTTTTCTTATTTAAAGTTGTATATGTGATCATTATGATGGATGCTGAAACAATTGGTTATTTAGTACAATGTTTTATCCAATTGTCAATATATTATCCAGGGTGATACTACATGAAAGCAGAAGATCTCCAATTGTCAGAAGTCCCTATCACTATATTTATTTTGTAAAGAGTGTGTGTTTGTATAAAATAAGGGTTTAGGCCCTGTTATATTTTTTTCAAAGACAAATAACCAAGGTCTATAGTTAGTGATGTTAGTCTAGCTAGGACGCATTGTGACTGCTGTGATGTAATGGTTTATGTTTGGGGTGTTATTCAATAAAAATAAATTTGAAACTGCTAATAGTGTGTGTGAGTGAGTGTGTGAGTGTGTGAGTGTGTGAGTGTGTGAGTGTGTGAGTG
>NW_020665140.1:3892166-3928767 GCF_002925995.2 Terrapene triunguis
GTGAGTGTGTGAGTGTGTGAGTGTGTGAGTGTGTGAGTGTGTGAGTGAGAGAGAGAGAGAGAGAAATGATCTTATGGTAAAGACTGGTACTGGGTGCCTACAGAAAATCCAGCTGGAGACACTCATATAGATATGAATTTGTGGTCTGGGCAACTACTTTACGTCAGATAGAGAAATCTTGTAGCACAGAATTGGTAAGTAAATTGACTTACTCCCCTAGATCTAAGTGACATGTGGCGAAGCAAAGCATAAACCTTTAGAGGTTTGCTGGTTTGGCTAAGCACCAAAAGTTCAGGTGCCTTCTCCCAGAGCTATGAGTGACTTTCAGTCAGGATCATCAGTTCCAATCTTTACCTCATGTGAAACATGACTAGCCCAGTCTCATGGTAACATAACAATACTGTACCACACCATCATATAGTCTCTCATACAATATTTATATAAAAATTTATCTCGGTCTTACATTTGCATTCATACACAATATATAGCAAACATTATATATGAGTAAGGAATGCTAAAAGAATGCTAAGGTTGCAGAGTCAAGCACTCAAGTTAGGAAATGCCAGAACTAAGGTATCTGTACAATCTTAGTTCAGCCCCCTTGCATATGCATAATGATACAGTGTACATAATAAATATAATATTTTCTCAGGAATTTCCATGGTGCTTATCTTTGTAGTCTATAAGTGTTTCTGCCAATCCTCTCTTTCCCCCTTCTTGGGTCATTCAGGATGCATAACAAATACATGTGTTACAATATGCATTAGAATTGTATGGAATCACTCAGAAATAATTGAAACACCACTTTCTGGTGTTCCATGCTAGAGTTTATTGTAACCGCAACCAAGAGCCAACTGTTGAAGATGCACATTTAATGAATCACATTTCTGATTCCTTTTTTGTATCTAGCCATCTACAAGTATAGTTAAAAGCTATACCTAAAGTAAGATTGCAACGAACAACAAAAAAGACTTTTCAGTTTATTTTATATACTTGACAGCATTGTGTGTAGAGTTACTTTTTCTCCTCCTTGGTGGAAGATACTTTATAATTGTAAATAGGAGAACAAAATAACCATTATAAATTACTGCATTTAAATATTTTCAAGGCTTCAGGATAAATTGTTTAAAGGGAGCTTTATTAGAAAGTTTTTTTTTTCTTAAACAGACATAAGTAAGTTTTTATCAGCATTCCTTTCACCACCTTTGCTCTCAGTTTTAGAATCATGCAGTTAAAAATCCTTCATACAGCACTGCAAGTCAATGTTTCAGAAACTATTTAATAAGTTACAAGAAGTAACATTTATTGTTTTGTTCCTTCAATTTTTTGTGCTTGTGGAACTGATAAATGTTTTTATAACAATGTATTCTGATGTTTTTAGGAATTATTGTAAAAAAGGCAGAGATTTTTAACTCCAGAGCTTCACAGTGGTGCCTAAACTTCATGTCTTAAATATAATAAAGTAAGGAATTAATATGATACACCGTTATGGCTGTGAGGTTTATGATCTTCAGATTGCATATCTGAGATCCTCAGTAAAAACTGAAATATCACTACAGTTTTGATTTATAACAGCAAACATGTATTGAATTCCATAGTTCCCTACCCACAATTAAAAGAGTGCAGCTCAAACAAACACACCAGGTGAAGAAACTAGAACAATTCAAGTTGTTACAGACTGATGTTGCACTCCATATAAATTTTAAGAAAATATGCTAATGAGTGTGAATATAATGTAACTGGAATATGCTTCATGCAAAAGGTCTCTTGTAAGGTATCATTACAAAGCTTATAATCTACTGAGTGTGGTCATCCTATTTGTATAAATGTATCATTCTTGTATCTGAAACTAGAAATATGAAATATAACTCTGAGGTCCTATTGGAATTATGCAAAGTGTGTGCCATTAATGGTGGTTTGGAATCTTGATGGTGCCCATCAACTAGGACAATTGACTGTAGATGGCTATGTGTAACTTGCAAGCATTCCTGTGAGTTAGGCTGGGAAGAATGAAGGCTTGGGGGTCTCACAGGACATGTGACCATGTCACCTGGTACTGGAATCCATCTTAAACCTGGGGGTTTTCCATTTAGAAGGGGGGGGGGAACCCAAAGAAAAAAGATTCCCGCCTTGTGCCAAAGCTATAAAAGGGGGTGGAACAGAACAAAGGGAGCTTCCGTCATGAGAAATCCCCTAGCTACCACCTGAGCTGGAACAAGGGCTGTACCAGGGGGAAAGGATTGGGCCCAGAATAGGTAGTTTTTTATTTTGTGGTTTCAATACCACATTTGTAAATAAAGATATATGCAAATATGTTAAAAGCTTCTTGTATTAGCACAAACTGATAGTAAATTGGGCTGACCTCCGTATTAACATTTCCCAAACTCATTATGTGTTCTATTGGTACCTAATTTAAAATCATGACAAAGTGGAAGGACATGTCAAACACTAATACAATGCTCTGTGAACTGCATACAAACATTTAATTAGCTAAGCAATGCTTCTTTTTTTAAGATTGAATTAGGCTAATGCTGATTGCCCTATACGAAAAGGGTTCAGAGAGAAATAAAAAATTCTATAATACTAGCTTTTTTGGATTTATGAAAAAAAACTCAAATTATATGTTTAGCTCACAGGAAAACAAATTACTGAAAATATTTCAAATTGTCATCGTCACTAAAGGACCATAAAAATCTGTCTCCATAAGAAAAGAAGGACCTTTTCTGAACATAGAATACACAACAGAATTTACAAATGCACCAATTGACCTGCAGTTAGATTTTGACGTTCATAGTTTTTTGGCATTAGATGGGGGAACAAGAGTAACAGACTTGATCCAAAGCCCAAAGAAACTGAAAGGAGTTTTTCCATTGACTTCAATGGGCTTTGGACCAGGGCCAATTAGAGTAGGCTCAGAAGTTAGTCACTCAAGTTATTAATCCATACGCCTTCTCTGTGGATGCTTTTAGACTCTCATATCAAGTACCTTTGGAAGAGTAATTCCTCAATACTTGCCGCATCTAACTAAAGCCAAACTCATCGTAAAGTCTTGATACTCATGGCAATGGGGGATCCTTGTTTCAGTGGGAAAGGTACCATTGTAAATAGCTGTTCACATTTGTATATAAAGGGGTGTAATAGAAACAAGCGAAGCTAACCAGAGTTAGAGTGGATCAGAATTTGACATAGTCTTTGCATAGTCACAAGAGGAAAGCCTGGTTTTCAACTGGTAGGTTACTCCTGAGAATCCCTACCCTTTCCATTGTCAACAACCAAGAGGTTATGATAGCTTTGTCTCAGAAAGATGCTTAACCCTGCTTGTAGCAGTTTGCTTTTATTAGGCAGCCAATCCACAATATTGATCTTTCCTTCCATACCAGTGACAGCCTAGTTCCAAGCACAGAGTTAAATTACGCTCCAGTGGCTTGCAATCTGTATGATGGAAAATATGGTCTACCACTTAAGTACCTCCAAAGATTTGTTAGAAAATGAGAACAAAGGATGAGTCTACCCAGTGTATTTAGGGCTTTGTGCTGCTAGAAGTTGAGCTGGCTCCAGTTGGAATATAATAGATGAGCAATGGGCATTTTCCTCACTTCAGCAACAAATGTAATTTTATTTTAGTGATATTTATGCTATACTATTACAATTTACATCACTATTTACTGACCTTCCCAGAGGGAACAGGGACGTCTATTTGCTTTGAACTTGTAAGGCTCTAGCCTGAAGCACCAAAGGAACAGGGAATGTTTGGGGCCATGTTTATTGCTGCCCCGGTACCCAACAGTTATACCTATGTTGCTATGTGTCCAAAATAGGCCTTTCCATCTGCATGGAAAACAAATATCAAAAAGTACAAAAATCCCTAACACAGAAGAGGAACATAAACAGAAGACGGACACTGGTAATGGGCTGAAGTTGTTGGCTATTTAAATAGACTATTTAAATATTTAAATGCTGCTGAATCAATATGGACTTAGTATAGCAAATGAAAATGCAGACTCCTTGCCCACTCAGCACTATAAAGCTTTTTTTAGAAAAATCTGCCTTGTGAATCCAAAGTGTCTTTAGACATGATGACTTTGAAGCGATGGCTATTGTCCACTAAGCCCTGAGACCTCTAAATTAATTCTTGACCTCAGAATCTATTTAAACCATAATCTTTGAAGCACCTATTTAAAAATTCTCCTTCTGTGTAAATTTAAAAAGTGCTGTATCATGTGAAAAAGGAAAAACTTAGACCAAAAGTATGAGCAAGTAATTAGAAATCAGGAAAAACAAAGAAATCAGGAGTGAAAATCTTTGAGTAAGATGTGTTCTCTTTAAAGAGAGCAGCACTCTTTTTCTGGGTAAGTGGCTCTGTTCTCTCTTCAGAGTCTCCTACATGTTAGCAGTAAGTAACTGTGATCATCAGTGCCTCTAGGATGATACGACCACTTATGTGGAAGACTTAGATCCTTCTGTCTTACTGAACATCCACCCAATTCAGTTTTCCCTTCACTTACTATTTCTTCTTTCACAGGTGAAAAGCGTACCTGACTTTCTTTCAAAGTATCCTCCTTTCCTCCCCTCTGAAAAACTGCTCACTGAATATATCATCCCTGAGTTGAAGCAAGGCTAACCACCACAAGTAATTCTGCATGATCTAACCCATCTCTGAGGGTCTATTCAGATTAACTTTGCTTCCACGGTAAACTGCAGCAAGACTTCCTATAATAGTACAAACCCACTTGGCTGTATTTTATAAGGCAAGTCAATTGTTGTGACATTTACTAAAGGTTACAACCAAGCAGGTGTCATAGAATGCCAGTTCAACAAACTAAGATTTAAAAAAAAACACACACACACACACACACCCAAGAAGAAGAGTAAATATTCATAATACTTGTTAGGTTTTCAAGTGTGAACTCCAACGCCACTCTGGATGGCTTTGCCTAATCTAGGTCATTCTGTAAATAGCTTCTAAGATTCTACTGTATGTTTATTTGTCCCTGGCTTAAAATTGGCCTTCCATTTGTTGGGACACTGACTTCCCTGGTGGTGACCAGATCTCCGAGTTGCCTTGAAAGAGCAAGAAATCTAAGAAAACAATGAATTCCACACATCTTCAAGGATCTTTGCAAATGACTGCTAAAGTCAATTGGGAGTCTTGAATCCATGTGTGGCTGCAGCTCAGAAAGGGCAGTGCTGAGTGTGATTGAGAAAAACCTTTAGGAAGCAAGTTAGATTCCCTGGTCACATCAATCTTTTCTGAATGCACCGAAGGGGAGAAAGCATCCTGAACTATAGGCCAGCAGAACAAATCTCAGAAAGGTGATCATTGGTTTTACTGGTGGTTTCTAAAGACTTGTCTACACAATTAGTTTGCGGTGAGCTAGTGTGAGAACGTACCCACACTAGCCTGCCGCTGACTAACTGTTCATGTGCACGGTGACATGTTAACTGTTTGTTACTGTGGTTTGTTGTAGTCCTGTCTGAATCGAGAGTATATCAAAGCACATTAACTGTTAATGTAAGTCAGGAGAGAGCACACGGACAGTTAGTCTGTGGCAAGATAGCGAGGGGTAGATTCACACTCCAGCTTTCTGCAAACTTAAATGTTTGTTTAGACAAGCCCTTAGTTACCAGAACAGCAGACCCACTCAGGGAGGCATTTAGGTGTGATCTGTCATAGGACAAGCTTAAAAGCCCTTATCTACATACTCAGTCTTGCATTTACCCACCTGACTTCCATGTCTTACGAGCTTACAAAGTACAAATTAGTGAAGTTCCGCCGTAGGACCCAACCATTGCATAGCGCTGCCCATTGAAAAGTCAACATGTGCCAAGATTCCAAACAGCATGGTAGACAACACTACAGTTGCTAGTTTATCAATATAGTAGAATCTAAAGGTTCCAATCAATATCACATTCCCATTGTGCTAGTCACTGCGCATATGTAGAGAAGCAGGAATTCCACAGCCCACAGAGCTTACAATTTAAATAGACAAGCTAATCAAAGAGTGGGAAGGGAAACAGAGGCACAGAGAAGTGAAGTAACTTTGCTAAGGTTGCACAGCAGATCAGTAGCAGAGCTCAAGTCTCTTGACTCATAGGTCAGTGCCCTATCCACTAAACCACAATGCCTTTGCCTCCTGGTACTGAAAACATACTAATAAGAATTGTATTAAAAATTCAAGCCTGAGTATTTAATTCAGTGCTATGACCTGTACTAAATACATACAAATGTTCAATATCTTCACATAATATATTGGAATAAAACATGCACCTCAGAGTACAGTACAGCTATACTCAAAATGGCTTTAGCCGCATAATGCTTCCAAACAGGTAACCAGGAAGCACAGACATAGTCTTTCTTCTGTATGTTTCAACATCTGACAGTGGCTAACACATGCAACCATAATACTGAAATACAGTGCTTGACACCACTGAAATGGAAAGAAAAGAGATTCTTAACTCTGATATTTATGTTGGAGCAGCAACTTAGCAAAAAAAACCTCATTAATCTCAGATGATTGCTTACAGGCTTTAGTAACCAACCATAAACACTGTGAATCAACAGCCATATATTCACTGCTGGTCAGATAGTACCTAGAGTACCTTGCCTCAGAAAGAGTAACACACTCTTGCTTAGTTCAGTTTCAAGAATTTCAAGGCTGTTACAGCTCTAATAATTAGCACTGACAAGACTTACTCCTGAAAAATGGTGAGAATCATTTGTTTTTCCAGTGCTTTGTTGTGGTTAATTCTGTATATCATCTTTAGTCCTGCTGTTTCAAGGTAGAAGTAGTAAAAATGCTCTCTATACAGTTTCTGTAATCTATCACTGAAACTAAAATATTGAGGTTCACAGAAATATGAAAAAAAATGCTACATAATGAAAAACGATTTTATATTGACGTAGGACCGAATTCAGCAAGGTACTTAATGTGCCTAACTTTATGTATAGGAGTAGTCCCGTAGACTTGAAGTAGGGCCGTAATGCCTTCCTTCCCAAAAAGGATCCCATGGCATTTGAACTGATATAGCACCCAAGGGCAAGCGATCTCCTCACCGTCCACTAAAATTCACTCACAATGCCCATTTTAAGAACACTATTTCTATTTGAAATTGCACAGCTGGTTTAGATAAGCAGAACCCCATGCTATCCACAGAATGCACAAATATGAAACAGCTGCTTCATCACCTTTGCTTTGTGAACTAATTGCAAGGAAAAAAATAGAAAAAAAATTAACCATTTATGTATTATGCCAGGATAAAAATATTACCATTTCCAACATCAAACAGAATTTGGCACTGACATTTCTGACTTCTGAAAAATAAATGGGTTTTCCTTTGATGCACTGAAAACCACTTTCTTTTTTTGGGGTGGGGTGAACAATATATAGGCCCAGAGAGAGCAAGATATTTAAACATGTGCCTAACTTTAAGAGTTGTTCCATTAAAATCAATTCAGCTGCTCATGCACATCAAATTAGGCAGGTACTTAAATACTTTGTGAACCAGAGCTAAAAGAAATTTCAAGAGGAGGAGAACATTGCCCCCTACCCCTGAAAAGCAATGGAAACTACAGGCCCCATGGCTTTATGCTAGTTCCCTTGACTTCAATGGAATTACCTCTGATTTACATGTGAGAGAGAACAAGACCAATAATTGTTCTTTTGCAAGGACAAGTTTTCCCACAGTGCCAGGAGGACCATGGTGTTCAGCATCAGCCCCCTTCAGCTATATTTTTCTGCACGGTACATACTACCTACTCATATTCTTCATTTGTTCCTAGGAAATGAATGAAAACCGAATTGATTTTCTGTAAATGTTGAAAAACTTTCGCAGCGATGAAATGGAAAAATAAACCTAATAGATAAACAACAAACATACAAATATTATTTCATTCCCCCATGTGAAGTAATAATAAAAGGGTGATGGGAATAAATAGGAACTAGTAAATCAGTGAGAAACAAAAAGTGATTGAGTGTGATTGATATAAGGTACATCGTAATTTAACTCTGAAAGTGGCATTTCAAAATACAGGGAAACCCCGCTATAATGCGCCCTGCGATAACGCAAATTTGGATACAACGCGATCATAAGGTGGCTCCGGCCGCCCCAAGCAAAAAAAAATATGTCCAGAGCGCCGCCGAAGCGCAAAAAAGAAGAGGCTGGAGTGCCACTGAAGGGAAAAAAATGGCATGTGCCTTCCTCACTGCCTCTTCCCCCCCCCGACCCCCGCTTCTCCTTTTGGCGAGAAGACCCATTCTCCTCCCCAGCTGCTCCTCATTCTGCCCCTTGCACGTCTCCCCTGCTCTCCCCAAGTGTTTCCCTCTCTCGCTGCATGGCTGAGAGCCCCCGCTGCTGGAGCTGCACCCTTTCACTTACTGTTATGGGCAGTTGGCAAATGCAAGTCGTTTTCTGCCCAAGAGAAATTGACCAGCTTGAAACTGACTGGCTTGAAATTTTAAACCTCGATATACCGCGACCCCATATTTATCGCGATCGAATTTTTTGGACCCCAATCAGCACGTTATAGCGGGGTTTCACTGTACCAATCAAATCAGGTCAGTTTGGGTTTTTTTCAGACCCAGAAGAATGTGGACACAATTTCAAGTGTAACAGCACCTATGCTAAGAGCCAATACTGATCTCATGATAATAGAAAGAAATATTCTTTGCTATATATAAAAGTCTTCTCAAAGTCAGTTCAGCTCCCCTCTTAATCAAAATGAAGCTCTGCTGGAAATTTGGTTTTCACTCAAACTTAACTACAATGCTGGAGGCTGAGGAGTAGGTTTGAGATGAGTGAGGGGGATATGCTGCCTTCCAAGACTTTAACACAATAGAATTTGGTTTTTTATTTCCCACATTGGTCACATTCAAGGAACTTTACAAAGCAGCGAAGTAGAAGTGGGACAGACTGTAGACAAAGGTAGCAACTAAAGTGCATTCAACAACAGTTTATGCTGCCTTGGATATCTGGAATTTATTTTATTAAGAGGAATTATATCCTACTTGTAAAAAATATGTCATGGGTTTTCAATATCCATCTATCTGAAGAGTCACATGAGCAAGGCAGAAGGGATGTTGGCTTATTACCTCTGAAGTGTCAGCACTGGACATGACAATGTCTTGGTGTTGGGACTAAAACTTACAGTCTCACGGCTCAGAGGGTGAGTGCACTAGCACTGAGCCATGTGGACACATTTGGGGCAGCATGGCTTATAGGAACAGAGGCAGTGCATTACCTCTTTCCAAATGAAAAAGCCCCTGGACAAATTGCTCAAAGAAACAGTTAAACAGCAGAGAATAAATAAAGGTTTTAACCAAGACAGCAGAGGTCAGCTTGGAGATCAGATTAAAAAGAAACACCCAAATTCAGCCATATGCAGCCTGGAATAAGTGGGTGCAACTCCTATAGGCGTCCAAGCCAAATTCAGCTGTGACGTAAATGGTGGGGTAAATTACACATCAGATGCAGCTTGGCAGAAGATGGGCACATCTGGCAAATTTAGCACACTGAATGTGACTGACATTGTATGTGAGGAAAACAGGGGGAGAAGCAGGAAAAGCAACAAACTACGGCAACTTGACTTACACACCATCCCAAGGGCCAGTCATCCATTGTATAACTGGTTGTTACTCACACTGATTTAAATGGCGGTTGTACCACTTACCCTGAAGTGGTCTGAATTCAATTTCTACAGCATGCCAAATATTTCAGTTTCCAGATTGCAGAGTGTCTACTATGGGACATTACATGCCTTTTCCATACACTGAAGAGTCATTGGCCCCAAAATCCTATTTTCTCCCTGCAAATATACCATTAACAACTAGAGATGGAGCTAAGCAGCCGAGTTCATGTTCTGAAACAAAATTACTCAAAGCTAAGGAATTTTGGCTCAGCCCAGAGCCAAGGTCAGTTCTTAAGTTTGGATTCAGACATGTCAGAGACCAGAATGTGGTTTATCATGCCTACTGGTTGGAGCTGGAGTCAGGGCAAGTGGTTAGCGCAGAAGACAGATCAGGAATAGAAACTCAGCGTCAGAACCAGAGTCAGAGATCAGAGCCAAATTCAGAAGTCAGGCATTGGAAACAATGGTCAGAGATTCCTGGAATGAGGCAAGAGAGGGGTAAGGCTGGGCCCAAAGCAGAAACAGGTCTGGGAACAAGCAGGCACAGGAGCTATCACAGCCATGAGTAAATGCTCTGAGTAGTCACCAAACTGCTGCTGCTGGGCTTAACAACTGGTCTGCTGACTCTTCCTACCTATCAGGAAGTGTAGCACATCAGGCAGCCTACAACAGGCCAGCTGCACTTGTTAGGTTGCCCGGAGATTAGCTCAGCTGCGAGTACGGATTCCTGACAGTACCCCCTCAGCCACCCTTGAAGACACCTCCTAGGGTCCTCCAGGCCCAGTTTCTCAGCATACTCCCAATGGAAGGTCTGCAATAGGTCCAGGGCATTGACATTCTCTACCAGTTCCCAGACCACTTGTCTGGACTGTGGCCTTCCCCGTCAACCAGGTACTGGAGATTTCCCATAACTCTCCAAAAGTTGAAGATTCAATGGATCAAGTACATCCTGTCTGTGGACTGTTATGGATAGGTTCTCGGTGTAGAGCTTGTAAGTGAGATATGATCCATTTTCAAGGATTCAAGCAACTGTAACCTGAAGGCCACTGGGTTTACCCATTCTATAATTCTGATGGGACCCAAGTATTGGTCGACTAGTTTGGCAGATGGACAGCTTGGTGTAAGTTTCTAGGCAGAGAGACATAACTTTTCCCTTACAGATTGTGATCAGCCTGATGGTTTTGGTCTGCATGGCATTTATAGACTTATTTAGTAGATTACATGTGTTCTGTGAGCTTCTAGTACACCTGGTATAGGTAGAAGGCTAAATCTGGGTAGAGCCAGGGGTGAAAGTTTGCAAAGAATGGGCTATGATGGGTCAAGTCGTTGCCTGCACTGTTATATGTTTACTCGGCAGAGGGAGCTAGCTGTCCTGGTAGTAACTCAGAAAGGAGTTAATTGACTCTGGCAATTAGCCTGCAGGTGACAGGTGGATGAGGTGAAAGCCTCAATGCCCAGGAGTGAGAAATTCCTGCCAGAATCAGAAAATGAAGTGGGATCCCAGGTCCTATTTCATGTCCTTAGGTTATCCCTGGTAGCAGAAGGCATTTTCCAACAAGAACCAAGCCAACTCCCATGCCATAGAAACAGTATGGCATGGGATGAAGTGTGCCATCTTTGTTAGGAGGTCTACAACAACCAAGATTATTGACTGTCCCTGGGAGTGTGGCAGTTCTACAATGAAGTCCATTGACACAATAGACCAAGGGTACAGAGGACTGGGCAAAGGCTGGAGGACATGTCGGGGTTTCAATCGTTGGTTCTTGGTACAGGCACAGAGGTTGCAGAATTGAATATAATCCTTGATGTAAGCTCACAGGCCTGGCCACCGAAGCTCCTTCAGATGACATTCCACATCTTGAATTGGCCAAAATAGCCTGTAAACAGCAAATCTTGTCATAGTTTCAATACCCGAAGCCTAGATTGTCCCTCCAGGAAAAACAGAACCCTTGTGATAGAGGAGTCCATTCTGTAATCAGAATTCTGAGTCAGGTTAGGTTTCTGCATCATTCAAGGTCTGGCAGATCTGGGTTGTGAACAAGTTTTTGGGCAGTAGAAAGTGGATGAAGGATGTCAGACTGCGGTCAATTATACTGTTGAAAAACTTGGACACCTTGAGCACAGTGGCAGAGGACTCTTCACCAGGTTTGAGATATTCATCTTTGTGGGATAGGGCATCAGTCTTCCTGTTCCTTGTCCCTGGGTGATAGGTTACCACAAAGTCAAAGTGAGCAAAGAAGACGGACAAACTGATGTAGTGTCACTTAAGGCGTCTAGCATTCCATAGATACTACATGTTCTTATGAGCCATCAGGACTTGGACTGAGAACTGGGCTCCTTCTAAGGGTGGCGCCCCTCCTTGAAAGTCACCTTGACAGCCAGTAGCTGCATGTCCCAAGGGGAACTTGAGGCCACTGGGGGACAGGGGGAAGAGAAGGAAGAGGTCAGAACTAAAGGTGGCGCAGCTTGAGCTTACAGGAGGACATTCTGCTCCTGCAAGGCTTCCACTATCTCAGTCAAAGTGATATTGGCCTTCATAGGCTCCATGTTTGCCATATCAGCTCCAGTTCTCTTATTGTTTGGTGTTTCGGCTGCTCTGTCAGAGACCAGGATGCGGGCAGTCATGCCTAATGGTTGGGTTAGCAGTCTGGCCAGGAATAGAAGCCTAAGATCCGAATCAGAGTCAGAGGCCAGATGCCAGAGCAAGGGATCAGAGCTGGAATCAGAAGTCAGGCATCTGAGTAGAGGTTCAGAACCCTTTACCTGGAGTGAAGGGAGGCAAGGGGGGGGGGGGGAGGAGACACAGAGCTGGGTCCAGGCAGGAACAAGAGCTATCACACATGTGGGTAAATGCTTTGAGTAGCTGCCAAACTGATGTTGCTGCTGGGCTTAAGAGATGGTCTGCTAGCTCTTCCTACCTTTCAGGAGGTGTAGCCAGTCAGGCAGCCTACTACTACAGGCCTGCTGCGCTTGTTAGGTTGCCTGGAGATTAGCTCTGCTACAGACCCTGATTACTGACAAGACTTGAATATCAATAAGTTTGGTAGTGAAGGGGCGAGTCACTGGTCTGGTGTTAACCTGCATTTCGCTTCATGATGAATGGTAGCCATACACCTATTTTAGAAAAAAAGAAAAAAATTACTAAGGAAGAACACTAAGGGTATTGTGATTTAGTGAAAAGAAGTGTCCTCTGTGACAGGAAAACTGGAATTCTATTCGAGATTGTGACTTCAGAATAGAGAGTACTGAATAGATAATGTTGCGGAGACCTCCTCAAAGTGGTCTTTCTATCATGGGAGTCCCAGAGCCCAGGTTTCTTTGGATGGAATGTGGGAGTGTATGGAGCCTGTAAAACTCTTTAAAGATTAAAATAGTAATAGAAAATGTAAGCAGTATCATCATCACTCTGTACTATAACAAGTAGCAAGTCATTCTTATTTGTTTTGATAATATATTGTACTGGCTTTAATGGGGATGAATTCCTTCAGCATTAATGTGGATGGGAATAGGACAAGGGAATAAGAATTCCAAGGCAATTTTACATTAATAAACATTCATTCATAAATCTGTTACATACACACACAAAAGTGTATTGGAAGTCTCCTGTTAATTACCAACTTAACAAACTTTAATGGCTTGTAAGCTGATGGAGAGTTCTCAGTGGATCGGAAATAATTTATTCCCTAGAAAGAACAAGCAAACCACATTTTAAAAAAATACATACATATATCTCAAAGCAAAAGGATGTTTTTCCAACTCCTTCCCCCCCCTTTTTTTTTTTACATAAATGGGGAAATTAAGACTCTAGATGTGTAACATTTTAAAATAGTAAAGGTGGTTGAAAATTTAACTTTTAAAGATATCTACAACAAAAATCAGCCATGATATAATATTCAGATTAATCTCTGCAGGGAAGACAATTGTGCTTTAAGTTAGAAGGACACTCTTTTGGTTTGGTTTTGCTTGTCCCCCCAACCAAATAGTTTCCTGCACCATCCGCTACCCCGTATACCAGCCAGGTTCCTACTGTGACGTTCCCCTGGTGTTATCTGGACAGGTGATTTGCTACGTTACTCCAATCCTCGACTCTGGGAGCCAGCCTTACCCTGCTCTGCTGTGAGGACCCCCACTCCTGGGCTGTTCATGCACAGCCTCTAGCATGTAAGCTTCTCCCAGCTACATGAGTGACCACTTTTGGCCAGCTGCTGTTTGGATTGTGCAACCAAATGACACTAGCCAATATCTCCGGTCCCAAACACAACCCTAGGAACCTCCGTCTTGCAGAGTCCAGTTATGCCCGCTGGACGCTGCAAACTTATATGAGTTCATCAATTTAACAAAAATTGATATGTACCAGGCTTGTTATCCCAAGGGAAGTCTCTGGCATGCTTCAAACCTAATGCACTGCTTCAGGTAGAACAAACAAAATTTATTTACTGCAAGAGATAGATTTTAAGTGATTTGAGTCAAAGCACAAGAAGTCAGATTTGGTCAAATTAAATAAAAGCAAAATGCATTCTAAGCTGATCTTAACACTTTCCGTGTCCTTACAAACTTAGATGCTTCTCACCACAGGCTGGCTGGTTGCCCTTCAGCCAGGCTCTCCCCTTTGATCAGTGCTTCAGTTGCATGGTGGTGTCTGTAGATGGAGGTAGGAGGGAGAGAGCATGACAAACATCTCTCCCTTTTATCATGTTCTTTCTTCCCTCTTGGCATTATCTCATTGCAGTTCCAAACTGACCAAGGGAAGGGGGGTGACTCACTAGAGAGTCCAACAGATCCTCTGTTGCTGCCTAGGCCAGTGTCTTTTGTTCTTGTGATGCTGGGCTGGGCTTGGCTTGTCCCATACATACCCTGATGAGGTGTGAACTGCCCCTCTGCTCCTGGAGAATTTTGCCTGGGCTTGTTTTAAGCCAGGAGGACACATTTTCAGCCTCATAACTACATACACATTAAATTACAACCTATAACAACAATGCTCAGTGCATCATGAGCCTTCCGAAGGCACCCGACATGACAAACTTTGCATTGGATAGCACACAATCATATTATAAGGATGAACATGGGGGTGCAGATGTTCCTCCAAGGTACAGAGTGTCACACACCCCCACCTCTCATAGCCTTGCTAAACTCTGCATTAAGGGATCCCTGCTTTAGATGGCCTCTGAAGATCAGACAACATAGGAATCTCCTCCTTAATACCTTATTAACCTAATTGAAACTTTTGAAGCTCATTTAAAAAAAAAAAAAAATCACCAAGCCCCGCCCCCCCCCCTCGCCCAATTAATTAAAACAGGTAAGGCTGAAGGTGTATTTCCGCGGGGTCCAGTTAACAAGGTTGTGATGCTGGCAGACTATTTGCCAGCTAATGTCAAGGCCCCAGACCTCACTGAATACTAGCAACTGCATAGCTGGAAACTATTTTGGCTTACTTGTGTGTTAATATAGTTAAAATAGATAGAGTTATAACAATATGTTTAGACTTGAAATGCTTGTAGGATGCAGCAAGTATTTATCCTACTTATAATATCTGTATCCCATGTTATACAGTAATGTTTGCTCTTTAACCATAAAAATGTTTGCTAAAACTGTAAATTGCCCACAGTCAGGAGAAAAAGCATGAAATAGTTTATTACAAGAGGCATTCTCCTCCCCAACAAACAAAGGCCAAACAGACATCAGACAAGCCTGGACTAAAGACTGTTGAATGTTTCCCACAGTCCTGAAGAGGTAAGTGCTCAAGTCCTCATCCCATCCCAGCTTCAGTGCAGGGAAAGGGAATAGAAAATGCTTTTGAATGAGAAATTGTTATTCCTGTACTGCTTGAATGATGAGGAGTGAGGATTTCTAAGCATAATCAAGGAATCTACAGTGGTCGAGCTTGGGTTAGACCTAAGGGACTTATAAAGTGTACATATTATAGCAGCTACTATCTATCCTCTTTTGGAACCTACGGCTCTCATTATGTGTGTTTTTATTTTACCTTCTTTAACCTTGTAAGTAACATTTCTTTCTCCTAGTCAATAAACCTTTAGTTAGTTACAGGACAGGCTAAAAGTCTTGTCTTTGTTTTGAGAACTGAAGTATAGTTGACCTGGAGTGAGTGACTGGTCCTTTGGGACTGGGAGTAGACTGAATACTGATGTGATTTTTGGTGTAAGGGACCATCTATTACAAAGTCCAGCCTGCCTGGGTGACAAGATAGACTGGAATGCTGAAGGGGATGGTTTGACTCCATAGTAAGACTGTTCTAGTGCTTTAAGAATTCACACGTTACTGGGTTGGTGAAGTCTTATTATAGAACATACAACCAAGGGAGGGGGCGGGGGAGGAAGAGTTGCCCTGCTTCTTGACAGTCTGCCCTGAGGTTGGCACTCAGAGAGAGTGTCACATGAGCCACTCCAGAGAACATGACAAAGTTACTAGGAGATTATAAAATCCCATTTCCTATTCCATTTCTCTGTTTCCAGGGACCTCCTACTCTTCATTTTTCATTGTGCCCTTTGCAAACCCTAGTGGGCAAAATTAAGTTTAGATAAGAGCAAGAGTGAGTGATACAAGGTTATAAGATATTAGGGAAGCTGTCTGGATTCCTCAACTATTGCTTTCCAGACATTCTAGTATTTGGGTTTTTTAAAACACGTAGCTTTTGTGCAGTATTGGTTTTGATAGCTGGACTCCACCAAAGCACACTTTCAACCTGGACTCTTTTTTATATAAAGAAGAAGTCGTCTGTTTGCAAACATAATTTGACACAGGTGCTCAGCAGCGTAAAGAGCAATGAAAGTATGACCCCTCCGGGCACAACCGAGACCTATGTGGTATTTTATAGATCCTGGATACTTCCTACCCCCATCATGACATTTTGAGGGAGGAAATATGAAGCCAGTATAAGCAAAGTTTAAAGCTTTCTTTCACCCTTCTTCTACACATCCTCTCTTGCAGCTTTCACATATGCTGATGTCACGTGTCATGAAGCACTAGACTGAATGTCATAATGCATGACATGAATATAATTTACTCATTCTGAAAAACTGATGTGCCTTTGGCATCAAATCATTTTTATCAGTGCACATGGAACACTTTGAATAAAGGTTGTTTATTCACATGTAGTACTGAGAACAATGTACGCAGCGATATGCATACTGAACCAGAATGATGTTTAGTCTTGAGAAAGTGTAGTCAGTCATTTTGTTACTGCTGGGCATTAGGATTTGGGACTCCTGGGTTCTACTCCCTGCTCTGTTACAGATATGCTTTATGACCTGGATCCAAGTGACTTTACTTCAATATACTTAAGTGTATCTAGCTTTCTGATGGTTACAATGTAGGGGTGCTGAGGGCTTTAAAAATATTTTTAAGAGTGCTTTCAGATCCTGGGATGAGAGACAACCATATCCAGCAAATGTAAATTACTACTATTAAGATGTGATAGTGGAAACCAATTTGTGACTCTCAGCTTGTGTATTGAATCACATAGGTGCAGTGACTCTGATTGGGCTATGTGATTTACAGCAGTTGAGGATTGGCCCTAAATCAATTATAAATTTATGCTAACCAGTCTCTCCATTTATCCTTCCCCTTAAAGTTGTATTATGGAGTACATCATAAGAGCTGTTTAATAACCTGACTACAATGATGAATTAATCATGCCTTAAATCCAGTTACAGTATCCTCAAAGAAATGAAAGCATGTTAGGATGCACAATGCAGTTACTAGAAATACAGGGCAATTCATAATGTTTTGGAGATAAAAGACAGTGTGGTTTATTTAGTACTGAAACTGCTAAGAGTGTAGACACAGAACCCTCTCTGTTAGAGAGCCAGATAATTTAGCACATTGTGTTAGGCGTGCACAAAGAAGGAGGGTTCTTACAACAGACTTCTATGGATTTGATGCCAGAGTGCAAGCACCCATCAGGAAGGGGGAGCATAACAACAGAAGGTCTCAGAGTGAAGGTGCACTCTATTAGCTATAGTTCATCATTTATACACTGGTACAAGAATGCCATAGAATAGTGCAACCTCACCAAAATTGCTACTTAAAATCAAAGGCTGTCACAGAGCACTCCCACCTTTACAAATGGAGCATCACTTAGAAACATATTCTAAGATAGATATTTCATTTAAGCTAGATCTGTCATTTTAGCTGCTTTTGTTTTTTTAATTGAGGGACAATAAGAAAAAAATGTGCTGTCAGCCTAATCTTAGAATACTATTGATTCTCACACACAGAAAGAAAAGTACCCTACGATGGAAACTCCAAGTTCTTCACATTTATGCCATATATTATACAAGATCCTCAATGTTCTGATACTCAAGATTGAGGGGATCAAGATAGAGGGGATCATATCAGTAATAGAATGTGTTTACTAATCCTGTAAATATTTATGCACATTCTTAAAGTTAAGCACATACTTAAATCTCTGCAGGATCAGAGCTCTAGGGCAAGGTACTCATCTGATATAAACCATCATAGCTCAATTGCTGGCCTCTAGGTTTTAAATAATCTGGTCGATCCGAGTAGTCAGATTCTTATAAATAACAGCAATTGATATTTTATTTATAGGAGACTACAATCTATCGAATGGGTATGTGCATATTTACACCAGTATTTAAATATACACTCTGATTCTTACAGCTCTATTTTGAGATCTTTAGGACATTAGCAACATGGAGACCTCACTAAACCAGGTGGACACCGTATGTGCAAATGTGTGTGCTTGGTATCTGGAATTTGTTCCCCACTGAAGACAGAATAAAAACTGAACTCTGAAAGAAGATGCCAAGTCTGCAGGTTAGTTTTGAGTCACCTCTTGGTTAGAAGGCTAACACAACAACTATCCAGGATACAGATGGAAACAAAAGAAATATTTTTGTTGTGTGCAATTTACAGGTTCATGCAGGTTAGTGGGGGGAAAAAAATCTGTAAATAGCATCCATTACTTGATTCAAAAAACAAAAAATGTGAAGATTTTGGGATGAGCAGTCCATACTCTTCAGCTAGTTTCCCATCAAAACTCTTCTCCGTTAATGCACACAATATGCCCCTAACTCGTCTAGAAAAAGTTTGCCTATAAAAGTACTATAATGTCTGTGATGGGCTTCCTTTTATTTATTTTAAGTGATAATTCTTATCTCTCTCTCTCTCTCCCCAATTATGCCTCCCTTCTCCACTTGCACAGTGTCTATGCTTCTATAAAGCAAACCTATTTGGGAGCTGGAGTTAAGTGATGAGGCACTAGGATGGCTTAATGTAAATGAGTTTTATAACACACCATACACCACAGTACTTTTAAAGATACTATATTATTTTAACTTATACTGTGGGGGTGTCTGCAATTGCACTTAATTATACTGTATCACTGTTATCCCACTCCTAAAACCAACTGACGTGAAAAAAGCAAAAATGAATATACAATGCACTATTTAGCGGAGGTCCTTTTTGATCCACATTAATTCAAGTGTAAATACATCCATGTATGTTTTATAAGATATGTGCAATATAGAATATCATTCCATATCACTTTTTTACAAGGGGCTGCACACTGACATCAAGGTGACATAGAACAGAGAACACCCAACACAAGAGTAGTAGCCATAAATATCTCAGTTCTAATCCATCATCCAATCTCCCTCATTTCCCCATGTATAAATTAGGATAATGCTACCTACATGTGAGTGGTAATGTGAGAATTACATTACTAATTAGGGCTAGATCGTGGAATTTTGGACCAGCCTGGAGCTGCACTTCAGGGAAAGCATGGAAACATTCTTAGAGAGAGAGGATGCATCCTAGGATTGATTCCCTGATGTGCATGGGGGAGCTTGCACATCACCACATACACTCAAACAGTATATTCCCCCTCCCACTCTAGCCAGGGTAGATGGCCTGCACGCTCCACCCATCCTGCTACCCTTCACCCTTTCCCACCCACTTTCAGGATGAAGGAGCAGCTACCAGTTGCTCTGAGCACACAGACTGCAAATCTGCCTGGTCCTTATTCTAATTGTTCCAAGTCAGGGGAGGGAACAGTAGCTGCTCCTTACTAAAGGCTACACAGAATCTAGCCCTTAATATTTGTACAGCTTTTTCGACAATGTAAAAGAATAGAGATTATTATTTTGATGACACTGTAGTAACCTTGAGCATAAATCTTGAGCTTCACTTAGTGTTGCATTCAGGGATGTTAACATTACTTTGAAGAAAAGTAATCATTTTGGATCTAACAATTTATCAATTATATATGACTGATTGAGCTGTCCCAGTTCATAAGCAAGTTGTGTAGTGTTCAGATCCTTTTGCAATTGAGGTTTTCACAATATGAGTTTTCATATTTAAAAAAAGATTTTTCTCCTTTGCAGATATATCCTTCGTTGTTAATTCAACCTTACTGAATACTGGCCTTGGCCAAACAACAACAAAGGAACAATATGAATTATGGCAGTGGGGTGTTAATCTTCCAATTTGAGCTGTGTACATAAGCAATGGCAATCTACAACTAACACAACTGAATTCAGGGCACTTAAAAAACAAATCGGCCTGAGTTGGCTGTCCCTTACGCTACAGTAAATCAGGATTAACTCCACTGAAGTCAATGCAGTTAGACTACTGCAAAAACACGTGCACAACTCCTGATGACTTCAGTGGGACCCGCCCGTGTGCCTGAAGGAAAACTTTTACCGACTGTCAGTGTTGCCAACTCATGATACTATTATGAGTCTTGCTACATTTCATGTTTATTTTAATGCCCCAGCTCTTGCAGTCATGTGACTATATGATCCTATTAGCTTTTTGCAGACAAAGTTGAATAGACTGAAAAGATAGGAAAATACGGTGGGAGCGAGGTTGGAGGGTCTTTTGTTTGTCATAAAACCAATTTATGGCTGTTATTAATACTGTATACCTACCCACAGCAATCTAAATAAATTAAGTCTATAAATAAAAAGATCTGTGGCTGGCTCTTTGAGAAGGTGATTTCTTCCTGAGCATAGCTTATGCCACTTAGAGTTAGCAACATTTTAGCAACCTGCCTTAGATGAGTAGCAGTAAGCCAGTATGGAAACAAACATCACAGTAATAAAAAATGTCCATAATAGTCAGGAAAATCCCTCAAACCCTTCACAGATGCTTTCTAACTGCCCTACTGACCAAATTTTTTAAATTACTTTATGTTTAAGGACCTAGCAGAAATGAGAGCTGGGCAAAAACTGGAGAGGGTTTTAGCTCTGCAAAATCTTCCATCTTGTTTTGTTTTTGTCAAGCCAAACTCCAAGATTATGAGTAGTCCCTATTTCACCTGAATGTTTAAGGTTAGGGAGGTTTGAGAAATATTCTAGTTTGTCCATCTTTAACTAAACCAACAGACGGACAATCATGCATCAGCAGCTGACAGAAAGAGTTGGATTGTGTAGTAACATCAAGGAGTTAAGCTTTGTGCCCCTGGTAGCACAAGATACACAGAAAGCATTCATTCATTGGCACTCTTGTCATGCATAATCAGAGTGAGTTAGGAAAAGAGGAGAAAATTTTCCTTTCAGATCCCCACAACTGATATTCTGTTCCTCTCACATACTGTTAATGGGAGGTCCATGCACACATAAGAAGTTGAATACCAGAGTCAAGGTTCCTTGCGTGAACTTGAGAATTTTGCCGAGTTCCTTTAACTGTCAATTCCCTTTAACTTATGTGATACAGTCATAATCATAGAGGAGCCTGATAAGGTTTGCCAACCTTCCTAGTTTCTCCAGGAGTCTCCTAGAATCAGGTTTTATTTCCCAGAGGCTACTGAAGCCAAACCGGGAGATTATAGGCGCTAAAAGTCCGGCAGTGCAGTGTGGCTAAGGCAGATTTCTTGCCTGCTCTGGTCCCATGCTGCTCCCAGTCACTGTGTCTGTGTCCACACACTGCCCCCGCCCCAACTCTGCAGCTCCCATTGGCAAGGAACTGCAGCCAATGGGAACTGCGGGGGCAGTGCCTGTAGGCGGGGGCAGCGCGCGGAGCCCCCTGGTCCTGCTTACCTCGGTCAGCTCCCAGTCGGCAGCATAGAGGGGCTGAGGCAGGCTCTGGCCCCGCAGCTCCCATTGCGTGCAGTTCCCGGCTAATGGGAGCTGTGGAGTTGGCGCTTGGGGATCCCTGCCCCCTCTCCTCCCAGAAGCCGCAGAGATGTGCTGGTCACTTCTGGAAGTGGCGCAGTGCCAAGGCAGGCAGGGAGTCTGCCTTAGACCCGCTGTGCTGTCCACTGGGAACAGCCCAAGGTAAGTGCTGCCTGGCCAGAGCCTGCACCATTCACCCCCTCCCATGCCCCAATACCCTGCCCCAGCACTGAGCCCCCTCCCGGAGCCTGCACCCTGCACCCCTTCCTGCATCCCAACCCCCTTCCCCAGCCCTGTCCCCCCTCCAGAATGTAAACTCCCTCTCAGAGCTTGCACCCCTCCTGTTCCCCAACCCCCTGCCCCAGGCTCAGCCTGGAGCCCCCTCCCACATTCCAAACTCCTCAGCCCCAGCCCGGAGCCCCCACCCCCTCCCGCACATCAACCCCCTGTCCCAGCCCAGTGAAAGTGAGTGAGGGTGGGGGAGAGCAAGCAACCGAGGGAGGGGGGATGGAGTGAGGGGGCAGGGCCTTGGGGCAGGGCAAGGGTGTTTGGGTTTGTGAGATTAGACTGTTGGCAACCCTAGAGCCTGAGCCACAAAGTTGGCATCCAGACCTAACTGCTTCCAGGGTTTAGGAGTGCTTGGACCCTGCCCCTAATCCAGCAGAATACCCGGGTGCATGTTGAACTTCAAGCATGAAAGTCCATTTACTTTGATGATGCTACTCACATTCTTCAAGTTAAGCACACACTTAAGTGCTTTGATGGAGTGTAATCTTTATTCGGCTCATAATAGAGATGTAAAAGCTAGACACAACATTTGGAGATGGACCTTGGCTACATTGAGTTTTTGATTATGACTGGAATGAAGTTTTGATTCAGGAACCTAAAAAAAAATATATATATATATCTCTTTATTCTAACTCTCCATGTGTTTACTTTTTGTCAAGTAAAACCAAGATTTTTTACAGTAAACCCAAGATTGGTTGTGGTATTACAGAACAACATGATCTCTGAATAGAACTCTTACAAACTACACAGAATTTTCCATCAGCTGTGCTGTTATGCTCATTACTTAGGAGTTCTCTCCAGTACTAAGAATTAAGTAATGGGTTAAATTAAGCTCTGTTTCTATCACAATACACACTACTTGCTTTTCAACCTGAAAAAAGAAACTATGTCCTTGTCCCAGTATAATGAAAACTGTAATGCCTTTAGAAATCTGTAATTTACTTTTTTCCATTTAAAAAGGCCACCATAAAGTACCTCACCCTCCTAAAAGCTACTTTAATTTCCAAACTATGGTTTAAGACTAATATGATCTTTATTACTACATTCCCATCAGGAGATTACATCAGATTTTCTTTCACAAATCCATCTGTAAAAATATGCTAGTATTTGGCAGTATATTCATTGTCAAGTGTTTTATTTTATAGTGTAACATGCAAACTGTCTTGTTCACCAGTCTTTAAACAAGAGTGCGTATACCAGAGTTTACAGACCAGTAAATCAATGCACCTAGCAGAAATCCATTCCAACAGATCACTTACTGCAATAAAACCCCACAGCACTGAACCTGAGAGCCCAGGCCCATGGGCTCAGGCCTGAAGGGCTAAAAACTGCAATGTAGGATTTTGGGCTTGGGCTGGAGCTCCGAGACCCGTCCCCTTTGCACGGTTTTAGAGCCCAGGCTTCAGACCAGGATTGAATGTCTATAATGCAATTTTTAGTATCACAGCCCAAGCCCAAGTTAACTGATCCAGGCCAGCATGGCCGTGCTGTGGGCCTCTTATTGCAGTGTAGACATACCCTGAAGTAGACGATAATTTGCCTTCGCTGATTTGCCTTCGCTGCTTGCCAGTAGTACAGCATTCAGTGATGGCAAAAACAGGAGAGGAACTGTTCTGTATGTGCCGGCTATTTTGAAGGATTCTGTTCTGCTAAGCAGTTTTGGAGTATTTGGCCCTCCAAACTGAAGGGTCCATCTCTGCTCTAGGTCCCCAGGGGTGTCTGCATCTATATTAGCTCCCCCGCTGTCTCATATTTGGGAGAAGTGTGCCAAATCTCCTGTAATTTAAAAAACCTTTCAAAAACCAGGGAAGTAAATTCATGAAGCAACTGAAATGACTTCTCACTTAAATTTACATGGTTCCACTAGAGAGAAATATCCTGACTATACATCTCTCTTCTGAAGTGATGCTGTACGGGGAGACTTTGGCAAACCAGTAAAGTGCCTAAAACCACTATGGCTTATTGTTAAAAAGCCACCTAGTCAGCAAGCTGTAAATTGGCCAGTCAGCAAACTCAGCTTGACCAAGGCAGGAGGGGAGGGGGTTTTGGGGTGCCACGGAAGGGGCAGCTTTACCCCGCGTCCTTCCTGATAAGAATTGTGTTGAAGTTGCTGATTCCTGCTCTTTTAAAATTCATGTATGTCTATTGGGGGTCTCAGAGCTGCAGATTCTGGAAAAAACCACACCTGGTTAATCAATAATCAGAAGGAGCCTCTTGCTTGAAACTGCTTACTTGACAAGTTTTCTTTAAGGGACATGTCATTGTATTACTAATGTATAAATAAGGGGAAAAAGCTTGAGATAGGGGGCACTCGTTGGGTACTGGTCTCTCCCTCTGGATGCCTCTTGTGTTCCCCACCGGCAGATGGGCTGCCACTGTGCCACTCGAGAACCACACTCAGCTTTGGTAATTATCAAGGGTTGGGGGTGTTTTACTAACCTGTTGTGGACGTGTGTAAGTGCTTGAGACTAGTAAAGTTTAGCTTTAAGTGAAAGCACTCTTGTGTTGTCCTGTTTGGGCCAGCCATCTATCGGTCGGACGGCCGTGTCTCCCCTGATTTATTTCCTGACACCTCCTCACACAGAGTAAAAGTTACCAAGAGCTTTGGGTTGAAAGAACCCCGGGTAACAATGCAAAGCAAGATTTCTAAGAAATGAGATTCTCCCCTGCCTTCCTTTATCTGGGTTGATAAGGCAAAGCCATTTCATCCACGATCAGAAGCAGTGGGGAAAGGAACAATGGTAAAAGAAGACTGTGGCCAAAAATGACTGCCAGTTCAACTCTTATGGTTCTATTCCTCTTCAAAAGAAAAAGACTCAAAGATTATGGGTTTTGTTTGTTTTTCTCCAGATAAGAGCAAGGCAGATTTTCAAAGCCTGTGTTTGTTTTAGCTGTTTTATCTGTACTTTACTGTTCAACGTCTTTAATGCCTTTCTAGATCATTCATCTCAATCATGCATGAAAAGGGGAAAGGGGAAGATGTGTGTGCTTAACAAAATCATATAAATAGAGACACTATCCAATAGAAATTTTTATTAATTGCTTTAAATGTTGAACTAGTGCTATTAATGTGATTTGTTTGTTTTCTGTGAGGCTTTGTATACAATGTATTACTCCAGCCTATCTATCTCAAAATATTGGATGGTACTGGTTTACAACTTTAGAACAGATTCTAAAGTGAAGCAATGGCTTTCGCTGGTCATGAATACGATGGGATATTTTGTCATGTCTTGCCCCTATTTTAAGTTTTTATTTACATTGGTACAGCGGTTACTGAAAATAGGGGTGGAGGAAATACCTCCATAACAGTTGTTTCTTATCAAGAAACAGTTTCATCTCTAAGTCTACAATGAGTAAAAAAAGCTGAGATCAAAACACAACCAGTCAAAAACACATAAATGCCTAAGGTCCTGATTGTGCAGAGTATTAGACCAAGTTACAGTATAAATTTAGCGATGCAGTTATACTGACCTAGCACCCTGTGTTGACACTATGGGTATGTCTACACTACGGGATTAATCCAAATTTACAGAATTCGAATTTTGGAAACAGATTGTATAAAGTCGAAAGTATGCGGCCACACTAAGCACATTAATTCGGCGGTGTGCATCCATGTACCGGGGCTAGCGTCGATTTCCGGAGCGTTTCACTGTGGGTAGTTATCCCATAGCTATCCCATAGTTCCCGCAGTCTCCCCCGCCCATTGAAATTCTGGGTTGAGATCCCAGTGCCTGATGGGGCAAAAAACATTGTCGCAGGTGGTTCTGGGTACAGCCTCACCCCTCCCTCCATGAAAGCAATGGCAGACAATCGTTTCGCGCCCTTTTTCCTGGGTGAACACCGCAGACGCCATACCACGGCAAGCATGGAGCCCGCTCAGCTCAAGACAGCAGTCATGAACATTGTAAACACCTCGCACATTATCGTGCAGTTTATGCTGAACTTGGACCAGAAAAACGAGGCAAGGAGGAGGCGGCGACGAGAGTGATGAGGACATGGACATGGACACAGAATTCTCTCAAACCGTGGGTCCCGGCGCTTTGGAGATCATGTTGATGGGGCAGGTTCTATCCGTGGAATGCCGATTCTGGGCCCGGGAAACAAGCACAGACTGGTGGGACCACATCGTATTGCAGGTGTGGGACGATTCCCAGTGGCTGCGAAACTTTCGCATGCGTAAGGGCACTTTCATGGAACTTTCTGACTTGCTTTCCCCTGCCCTGAAGCACCAGAATACCAGGATGAGAGCAGCCCTCACAGTTGAGAAGTGAGTGGCGATAGCTCAGTGGAAGCTTGCAACGCCAGACAGCTACCGGTCAGTCGGGAATCAATTTAGAGTGGGCAAATATACTGTGGGGGCTGCTGTCATGCAAGTAGCCAAAGCAATCACTCAGGTGCTGCTACGAAAGGTAGTGACTCTGGGAAATGTGCAGGTCATAGTGGATGGCTTTGCTGCAATGGGAGTCCCTAACTGTGGTGGGGCGATAGATGGAACCCATATCCCTATCTTGGCACCGGAGCACCAAGGTACCCAGTACATAAACCACAAGGGGTACTTTTCAATGGTGCTGCAAGCGCTGGTGGATCACAAGGGACGTTTCACCAACATCAACGTGGGCTGGCCGGGAAGGGTTCATGACGCTCGCGTCTTCAGGAACACTACTCTGTTTAAACGGCTGCAGCAAGGGACTTACTTCCCGAACCAGAAAATAACCGTTGGGGATGTTGAAATGCTAATAGTTATTCTTGGGGACCCAGCCTACCCCTTAATGCCATGGCTCATGAAGCCATACACAGGCAGCCTGGACAGGAGTCAGGAGCTGTTCAACTACAGGCTGGGCAAGTGCAAAATGGTGGTAGAATGTGCATTTGGCCCTTTAAAAGGTCGTTGGCACACGTTACTGACTCGCTCAGACCTCAGTCAAACCAATATCCCCATTGTTATTGCTTCTTGCTGTGTGCTCCACAATCTGTCAGTCAGAGTAAAGGGGAGACCTTTATAGCGGGGTGGGAGGCTGAGGCAAATCGCCTGGCTGCTGATTACGCGCAGCCAGACACCAGGGCGATTAGAAGAGCACACCAGGAAGCACGGCGCATCAGAGAAGCTTTGAAAACCAGTTTCATGACTGGCCAGGCTACCGTGTGAAAGTTCTGTTTGTTTCTCCTTGATGAAAACCCGCCCCCTTTATTGACTCATTCTCTGTAGGCAACCCACCCTCCCCCTTCGATCACAGCTTGCTTTCAAAGGAAATAAAGTCACTATCATTTAAAAATCGTGTATTCTTTATTAATTGATTATAAAAAGAGGGAGAGAACTGACAAGGTAGCCCGGGTGGGGTTTGGGAGGAGGATCGGAGGGAAGGAAAAGGCCACAAAAAAAAAAAAAGGTTAAAATAATGACAGCCTTTTGCTTGGGCTGTCCACTGGGGTGGAATGGGAGGGTGCATGGAGCCTCCCCCCCTGCATTCTTACACGTCTGGGTGAGGAGGCTATGGAACATGGTGAGGGGGGAGGGGGGTTATACAGGGGCTGTAGCGCCAGTCTGTGATCCTGCTGCCATTCCTGAAGCTCCACCAGACGCCGGAGCACGTCTGTTTGCTCACGCAGCAGGTCCAGCGTTGCATCCTGCTTCCTCTGATCATCCTGCCTCCTCTGATCTTCCTGCCGCCACCTCTCATCTCGAGCGTCTCTCCTCTCCTCACGTTGGTCCCTCATGTCCTCACGTTCACTGGCATCTTTCCTATACTTTGAAACCGTGTCCTTCCACTCATTCAGATGAGCTCTTTTATTGCGGGTGGATTCCATGATTTCCGCGAACATCTCATCTCATGTCCTCTTTTTCTGCCGCCTTATCTGAGATAGCCTTCGGGACGGAGGAGGGAGGCTTGAAAAATTTGCAGCTGCTGGAGGGAGGGAAAAAAGGAGAGAATTTTTTAAAAAGATACATTTTACAAAACAATGCTTATACTCTTTCACGGTGAACAACACTATTCACATTAAATAGCACATGTGGTTTCTGTGCAAGGTCGCATTTTGCCTCTTAATATTGAGTGCCTGTGGCTTTGCTGCTAGAGATCACAGACGCAGGTCCGGGCAACAGAATTCGGCTTGCATGTGGCCATGGTAAGCCATTGTCTTTCGGCTTCTGCGCCCTCCTTTCCCACATACCAAGCAAAGCCCGTTGAGTGCTGCGGTTTTCCTGTTAACCTTCAGCAGCAGAAAACAAACTAACCCCTCCCAATCCAATTTTCTGGGATGATCGCTTTATCCCTCCCCCCACCGCGTGGCTGGTATCAGGGAAGATCCCTGCTAGCCACTCGTGAAAAGCTCAGCGCCAATCCCCCCCCAACCCCGCGCTTGGCTAACTGCAGGGAAGGATTTCTTTTCAGCCACAGGCAAACAGCCCAGTAGGAATGGCCACCTCTGTCCCCTTAATTAAATTCCCATATTTCAATCAGGTTACCATGAGCGATATCACTCTCCTGAGGATTACACAGCGAGATAAAGAACGGATGTTGCTTGAATGCCAGCAAACACCGGGACCATACGCTGCCAGGCTTTATCATGCAATGATACCAGATTACTTGCTACTAGCATGGCGTGGTCAAGTGTCCTACCATGGAGGACGGAATAAGGCTGCACTGCCCAGAAACCTTCTGCAAAGGCTTTTGGAGTACCTCCAGGAGAGCTCCATGGAGATGTCCCTGGAGGATTTCCGCTCCATCCCCAGACACGTTAACAGACTTTTCCAGTAGCTGTACTGGCCGCGAATGCATCCCAAGTCCTAAGGGCAAATTAATCATTAAAAAACGCTTGCTTTTAAACCATGTTTTATATTTTAAAAGGTAAACCCACCTGAGGTCCCTTCCATGGGGTCATGGTCTTGGGTATTGCCTTGGGAGGGTACTTCATTCAGGCTGAGAAAAAGATCCTGGCTGTTGGGGCGAACGGAGTGCTGTGTGGTCTCCGCAAGCTCGTCCTCCTCCTCCTCCTCTTCCCCGTACGCAGAATCCTCAGGTGTGGCTGATGAGATCACCCCCCCACTTCGGAATCCACGGTCAGAGGTGGGGTAATGGTGGCGGCCCCCCCTAGAATTGCATGCAGCTCGGCGTAGAAGCGGCATGTCTGCGGCTCTGACCCGGAGCGACCGTTTGCCTCCTTTGTTTTCTGATAGGCTTGTCTGAGCTCCTTGACTTTCACGCGGCACTGCTCTGAGGGCAGGTCTTCACTACAGGGAGGGGTCGATTTAAGGTACGCAAATTCAGCTACGCGAATAGCGTAGCTGAATTCGACGTATCGGAGCCGACTTACCCCCCTGTGAGGACGCCGGCAAAATCGACCTCCGCGGCTCCCAGTCGACGGCGCTTACTCCCACCTCCGCTGATGCAGTAAAAGCGTCGATTCGGGGATCGATTGTCGCGTCCCGACGAGACGCGATAACTCGATCCCTGAGAGATCGATTTCTACCCGCCAATTCAGGTGGGTAGTGTAGACCTAGCCTGAGTCCCTATTGTGGCTTCTCTCCATCATGCCCTTGGAGATTTTTTCAAAAGTTTTGGCATTTCGTCTTTTTGAACGAAGTTCTGCTAGCACTGAATCCTCTCCCCATATAGCGATCAGATCCAGTACCTCCCGTACGGTTCATGCTGGTGCTCTTTTTCGATTATCGGCCTGCATGGTTACCTGTGCTGATGAGCTCTCTGTGGTCACCTGTGCTCTCCTGTGCTGGGTAAACAGGAAATAAAATTCAAATGTTCGTGGGGCTTTTCCTGTCTACCTGGCCAGTGCATCCGAGTTCAGATTGCTGTCCAGAGCAGTCACAATGGTGCACTGTGGGATAGCTCCCAGAGGTCAATACCATCGAATTGCGGCCACACTAACCCTAATTCAAAATGACAATATCGATTTCGGCGCTACTCCGCTCGTCGGGGAGGAGTACAGAAATCGATTTTAAGAGCCCTTTATTTCGAAATAAATGGCTTCGTTGTGTGGACGGGTGCAGGGTTAATTCGATTTAACGCTGCTAAATTCGAATTAAACTCAGTGTAGACCAGGCCTACGTCGACTGGAGAGCTTCTCCTGCTCAACATAGCTACTGTCTCTTATGGGAGAAATCCTCCCATCAGCATAGGTTGCATCTTCACTGAAGCGCTACAGTTGCACCAGTGCTTAAGTGTAGACTTGCCTTTACATTTGTACATCATTTGACATATGTAGGCTATTCATATTTGAACACTTCAGCACATGAATAAATGTCTGCAAGGCTGTGGCCTGATCCAGCTGTCAATGAAATTATGCCACTGATTTCAATACGATTTAGATTAGCTCCCACTGCATGCTGCCCATTGAAGTCATTTTAAACTGATTCAAACTAAAGGTAACAAAGATCAAATATGAAAAACAATACTACACCAAGATATTTTGAAAGCCCATATAACTGAATGTTTATACAAGTTATCTTGAGAATTCCCAAGCTTTTTACATTACAAGCATAAAAATTGCCAAAAAAACCAAAAGGAACTGTAGGAAGATTTAGCTTCTTCGGTATCAGACACCACATTTTGCACATCAGTACAAATATCCAACTAAAACGGTAGAAAAATATCACTACCAATAAAAAAACCTCACTAGCAATTCATTTTCATGTACTCTCGAGTTACCCCAGACAATTGTGTAAGTAGATTAATGCTTGTTAGTACAGAAGTAGATTATCTGGTTGGTAAAAAAAACATCTCCTTGAAGCTATTCCATGTCTAGCCAATGGTGGTTTTCAGGAGTTTATTACTACTTGTTGCTATCAAAATGATGTTCTTAACTCTCAAACTAATATTAAATTTATGATTTAAACACAGATAATCCTATCAGGCCAGACTATAGACTCTTTCTTTGCACTGGTGAGTAGTCAACATGTGAGTAAAATGGTAAACTCCTTAGCTCATGGTACGAATTCATTTCCCACTCAGATGAGTGGCACTTGTAAAAAGAGGATGGCCCGAAGTCAACACTAGGGCTTTGAATCCTTTGGGGGAAGGAGACAGCTTGCAGACAACAAACCAGAAAATGGACCTTTTAAAAATTCTAAATCTTTGGCTTTCTGAAAGGAGCAGGCTTTAAGTGAGGCATTGTTCCTAGACAAATCAGACTCTTGTAAGATTTTTTGACTGGGTGTACAGAGTTTACATTTGATCTCATATTTGCACAAAGTGCGTATGCATGTGGTCCTTCATGTGAAAGATGTCAAATCCCTTTCCAGCTCATGTAAAGGCTAGAGTTCTAGAGGGGCCTGGTCCCCTGCTGTTGTGAGCCGTGGCCTATCAGACATAGAATATACCAAACCCTGATCCACTAATGAGCTCTACCTGGGCAGGCATTTGTGCCCACACAGAGCAGGAGCCCAAGTGCATGGCGTGGTCTTCAATTTTCTGCTATCACCATCATCTTTGATGCCAAGTAAGGCCTTGATCCTGCTCTGACATTTGTACGGGCAGACCCTTGTTCCCATACAAAACTTCAGTACTAGATGTTTCTCAGTACTGGATCAGGCCCTAATTTATGCATAATCCTAGCACATTGCAAAGCATACTGTCAGATTCTTGTTTGGTTCATCCCAGTGCTTTTGAGCCAGGGCCTGGTATCCCTGAAGTGTCAAGCAGCTTCCCAACGACATTTGAAATACACTTAATCCTTGGTGCAAACAGTTGCATCCACAAGTTACAATTCTCAAGAGCATACTCAAGTCCATCAGCTGAAAACTAGTTTTCTCTGAACATTTGTAAACAAAAAAACCAAAAACAAAACCAACAAAAAAATCAATTGACCATATCATCATAGAAAAAGAACATGGCAGAGGTACAAATTATGGCCAGTTAATTTTAATATCAAGCAAATTCTCACTGCCTTTCTCCCATACCCTCCCCCCCCCCCACACACACTTTTCCCATCTTAAGTTAATATGATTAAAGTCAAAGTCATTCAGGTAAGGTCTATTTTTGTTCTAAATTATTAATATAAGTTGTTTTTAGTTCATTACTACAAGGTTTGTTCTGATAGGTAATGGGACACAGTCAAATTCAATATGACACTTCTGTCTGTAAGTGCTATCCCTACTATACTTACAATTAAAATTTAAAATGACTGTAAATGAGATTAAGATAAAATGTCTATTTTGTTCAGTGTGTTTAGTTTGTACGGGGGAAAACAGTGATGTATTGGCTAAAGTACAATCATTATGTTGTCCTTTTTATTTTTGATGGCCTTTACCAGAAGGAGAAAAGGAGAGAAAACTTCTACAAATAGGACAAAGTTATCATTGTTAACCGCCTTTGCAAGGGGATGGGGACACCTCAGGACAGAACTAATGCCTGAAATTCACTGTATTAAAAAATTACTTGATTTCACGTTAATGGTTTGCCCTTTAAATTACCGTGTTGTATTCTACAGAAGCTTTGGAATTATTCTTTTTACAGTTTCAAAATGGACTCTCTATCCAGATTTTCTTATAGTCTAACTCCAACAGAAAACAGGCCACTTGAAGAAACCTTTCCTATAGTCTTTTTCATGGGGGTGGAGGGACGAGACAGGGGACCTGAAAAGGCAATATTTTTCTGCAGTGGATGAGTACAAATATGAATGAAAATGGGACATAACATCCAACCAGAACAACCCACCTATGAAGTAGGCTGAGGGATGATGGAGTCTGGATACAGCAATTAATCAGCGTATTATTTATAGTACTTCAGGAGCAGCTCACACTACATTAATCAGGGATAACTTCTGCTTAATTAACAAGGCTGCCAAAAATGTCAAACAAGCCCATAAAAAACAGAACTGAGGAAGAAAGAATTAGCAGGGGACTGATAATCATGAACTATACAAAGTTTTAATTCATCAAGGTCTTTCTCCCAGTTTAACTTCCCACAATTTCTGAATAGTAAATATGATCTAGTGAACATGAAGCTGGGTAAGAGCCACTATATACTGTACCAAAACAGGAATAGAACAATTTATACTAGCTAGACAGTCAGCCAGCCCATGGTTTTGTAAGTTTTGCCTGCCACTCATATGCGCCTCTGAATTTTGTTAATGCTATCCACGTTTTATAACTTTATTTTTCTGCTCTTATTTTAAGTTTACAAAATTTCTGGCTTTTAATTAGCATGACCACTTGGCTAAGAGGATTTATGGCTCATGGATTCTGCTGAGTTTACAGCCTCTAACTGTGTGTGTGTGGATTGTCTCTTCGAGACAGCAAATGGAGCGGTCATGGATTTGCTGTTGAACTGCATTTTAACCTGGATTCTTATGTCATTAAAGAACATCGAGATTGATTCAAAGGAAGTTGGTTGTTTATTTTGTAAAGGCTCATAAAATAGAATTCTGTTTGCCAAATATGAAAGACCGTGTAACTCTTCCACTTGTATTACTTGAAAGGAAGTTTAGTAATTAAAGCCAAGTAAAACAGTAGATCTGTGGAATATTCCTAATTTGAATGTTAGGCATATGCAAATTAGAAAACAAGATCTAGTTTAAAGGAAGATAAAATTTCACAAAATTACATGGCTATTAAAAGTAGCTTATATGCTAAGAAGTATTCTGATTTACATAAGCAAATTTATTTCAATTAGTATATGCAAATGGTAATTATATCAAGTCATAACAAATTTTTATTGAGAGCACATACAATTACAGAAAACATTAATGAATCTTTCAAGTTTAAGTCTTCAGTTGGAAGGGATGCTGAATAAAATATGGGAAAAAAACACTTCTATTATTCAGAGCACAGTCTTGAAAGTTTTAAGTTTAACCATGATGCAACTGTAATTAGCTTCAATCAGTCTCAGTTAGCATGTCCTCCAAGAGAATTAACACTTCAAACAGAAATGTCAGAAGAGTCTTACGCTTCTTCACCATGCCAAAAGACCACAAAACAGAAGAGAAGGCTCCCTTTTGTCTAAACAAGGTATGAAGAAACACCAATCAAAAAGAAAGACTGTTCCCATCTATTTTATACATGCAGGTAGGGTGAGATTTTCCAAAGCACTCATTATTGGCCCAACTTCTCTTGTTTAAGTCAAGGGGAGTCTTTCAATTGGCACCAGATATATGTATGTATATACATAAGCATCCATGTCTGGTGCCAATTGGAAGGCATATATGGCATCTATATTATATGAATGAATAAAATGGAAACATCTACATTTCAGGACCATTTAACGAAGAATATTACTTTAATCAGGTTAAGGAAAAACACCAGGGTATTTCAGGATAGTTTCTACGAGTGAAGGGGAGAGGTAAGATCCAGAGAAATGGCAGAATACTTCAACAATTAGCTTACAAAAGATACAGGGATCTAGAAAGGCATAATACCAAGCTGTGTCTTTGACTCCTTATGAAGCTGCCTCTCTGGTAAGAGAATTCTATAGAACAAGCACCATTACTATTACCAGTGTATAGGCTTGTTTGATACAATCACTTTAAATGTTACATTTTGTATATAGCCAATCTGTTTATTTTAAGGACTCCTGAAGCACACTTGTTCCACTCGTGATTCCATTGGGTACTAAAAAGACTGCAAAGAGATCATTCAAAACACACTTAAATTAAGACTCTAGTTTAAATGTTCCATCTACCTGAACAATGGTGTTGTCTCTAGCCTTGTTTTAAAACCATAATGGAAAATAATATCCCTACTGCTGCTTCAGTTCTGATTCTGAGCCTTCTCCTGACAACTCAAATGCATTAGCAGACTGCATTTCCAATCAATGGGCCCTGAAAAAGCAATCCTATATCCTGAGGTACTAAAAAAGATTAAGAAATATGGGTTACACTGTTTCATTACAATACTTCTTAAATGAAACTATCAATCAAGAAGCCTATCAATTACTCAGTTTTATTACGGTAGCTTTTTATAATGTTTTGTTAGTATTCATCAAATGAAGGATGACAGTGTTTGAGCTTGTATAATATCACTCCTTGTCAGACATACAAAGCAGTAAAATATTAGGATAATAAGTTGTGAAAACTGTTGGGTAACTCTTCAACAGGTGTGAAGAGCTAAAATATAAACTCCCTATCTACCCAATGGTAGTTAACCAGGATGAATTGCTTAAGACTTCTTAGGGCCTGATCTGCCATTTCTAGTGCACTCAAAACTCCCATTAAAGCTAAGGAGAGTCTCAGATGCAAGAGGAATGCAAAATCAGGCTGATTTAGCCACTTCCGTTTTCTGTTCTACTTTTAGTTTCTAAAATAATAACGTGACTCAGTTCTGTCATGTACTGAACTACTTGACAATAAGCATGTTATCAACTCTTAACTAAGGGCACAATCCAACTCCCAAAGAAGTCAATAACATTGATTAAATTTCAGTGGGAGCTTGATCAGACCCTAAATTCATGTATGAAAATGATCTTTTAGGGATAAGGGAACCCTGCACTTATAGTGTGTGTAAAATCCTTCCTTCCCTCATCTCCAGCTACTGATGTGTTCTTTTATCATGGCCAACTTCTCAGAAACCCTTATACCACATCACTGAGGTTAAACCACTGAAACAGATGTATGCTCCAAGCATTCCATAGAATTAGAAAGGGCCTCTACCAATGAATGATAATGGGGAAGTAACACCAGCGGTCTTCTGAAAAACTTCTAACTTTCTCGTAGGCAGAGTAATTGGCTTTGTTTCAGACAGACAAGAAGAGATGGACAAAAAGAGTTTAGATATCTAGAAAACAACTTTGTGCATTTAGAAATGCACCACAAAAAAAACCCAATCAAGTGAAGAGCTAAAATCTTCACAGCAGAGAACAGAACACTCTACCGAATTAGGCCACCAATTTAAAAATTGGAAACAAAATTTGAACAAGCAAGCAGAACTGTCAACATTCCCTTTGAGGAAATACCCATCCACTATCACAATCCCTGCAATGTGCCATGCGGCACACAATCGTTTACCAACAAAAGTAGAGGAAATAGCCTCAGCTTTCATTAACTTCCACGGAGACACCTGAATTTAGCAGCAGGATACCCCTGAGCTCATCCCTGAAACAAAAAAACCCTCACCAATACTAGCTGCAAGCCAGCTTCTGCCCACAGTTCCTACAGCTACGGGCATGTCTATACAGCGCAGCAATGCACACTAGTGGGGTATGATTTCTAAAGCATACCAACTGGCCTGTGTTGACCCCGCTGTGAGCTCTGAAAGTTCTAATGTGCATTAACATTACAGCATTGTGCTACTGTGCAGGAGGCAACTTTCAATGCATGCCAGCAGGGTCTACATGGGCCAGTTCATGCACACACATTGGTGTGCTTTAGAAATCACACCCTGCTAGCATGCGCAGCCGTGACCACGTAGACAAGCCCTAAGATGCAGTCCAGTGCTTTTCACAGACACTCAGGTCCCTTTAAGATATCACACAGCTCTCACATTTTTTGAGATACCAGTGTTTTCCCCCCATTTTAATTTAATAAATTAACTCATTAAATTTTAAATGCATTGTGCGGAACAGTCAAGACAGGTAGGGATAAAAATGGCCTCTCAACACTTTTCCAATAATGAAATACCAGATTTCCATTTTTTCTAAACACTTCTTGC
>NW_020665140.1:3933767-4129598 GCF_002925995.2 Terrapene triunguis
AACAATGAAACTACTTACAATAATATGCAATTCCCTGTATACGAAACAGTAAGTTGGAAAAATGAATAATTCCAGAACAGGAATCTTTGAAGAATCAACTTTCAAAAGAACCAAAATGTTGAAGGTAGTCCACTTTTAGGCCTAAAAGACTTCAACATGCTTAACATAAAACCTTAGCACTCCCCACCCCCTCTGATCCAGTCTTTCAGTAACAGATGTGCAGAGAGTGAGCAGTGATGATGATTTTGTGGGCCTCTGGGAATTGCTCTTCTAGTGGGCAATTTCTATTTTGTGCAAAAGCAACTCTTGTGCTGTCTCATGGCGGCATTTATTAGGTCTAAAAAGAACACACTTGAAAACAATTCTATGAAGTGTTATCCAGTGTTATATGTGGCAATGAAAGAAAGAACATTAGGTGGGCAAAACATCCTTTTTCTCATGTCTCCCTCCCAGCCTGAAGGAGAAAAGAAGTCTGAGGCATAATCTGGCTTTAGAAATGTAAGTGAAAATCTTTTTAAAACTATGAATGACTATATTAACTCCCGTGGGCTAGAACCCACTTATGCCCAAATAAATTTGTTAGTCTCTAAGGGGCCACAAGGACTCCTCGTTGTTTTTGCTGATACAGACTAACATGGCTACCACTCTGAAACCTATATTAACTCTAACTAAATCCATTAGACTAGCCCTGTCTTTCAACCCAAGGTAAAGCAATCTCTAGCCTCAATGGGGACTATCTTTACAGAGCATATGCTTGCCATAATAAACTGTTTGGGAATTACATAATATTCATTTGGGAATAATTATAAAGAACATGGGGCATTTGGAACTTTAATAGAAAAATCAATTTTCCTTCCATTTGTTGGGCTACTGGGAAATGCTTTATATCTTTAGTTAATGCAGCAATCCTTGCAACATTAACAGACTAAGCAGGACATACATTCCCCTCACAGAAATAATCAAGAAAGAAAGAAAAGGGAAGTGTGCTACTTGCCTTAATACAGTTCTGTGACAAGAGCAAAAGTCAAACTACAATGTGCGCTCTGCTGATTATTAAGCTTGCAGATGCTTTTTAATCCATTAACATGCACATAAAGGAGTACCTACTGATTTAAAATACTACTGATACAAATTCTGATATACATCAGCACAGTTCAGTTTTCAAGCTTAGCCTTTTCTCTTATGAATACCCAAGGCTGAAAATGCATCTTGATAACCTCATAGGCTTTTAATACTTAATTCATTGAAAACACACTCAACCAACACCGCAGATATGCTAATAGTATCTAGTCTACAGTGTTTTATTACACATCAAGAGCAATATATGTTCTCATACGTAACCCAACATCGTACATTGTAAATTGTACTATACTATTAAATATTTTTACATGTATATACATAAACACGCACACATACCCACTCCCAAAAAAACTCTGGCCAAATTTTAAATATTTTCAACATCGCAAAGCCAAGCACTGTAAAGTTAAGGAAACCAGAATTAAGGTTGCCCAGGCAACTTTAATTTGCTCCCCTTGTGTGTATATGTTATGATATAACGTAATTACATGATCACATACTATGGCTTCCACAGGATGCCTGCCTCATTCCACTTACAGAATGGATGGTGCTCTCTTAAGGACATTTCTTTTAATCCTCATCATTCAGTGTATAGCCCCATGCATTGCTAACCCCACACTGAGTACAGGATTATTAATTTCATCATTAGCATTTTATAGCCATTTCTATTTTCACAGCAGAGCTCGGGTTGACCCAAGTTGCAGTTGTGAATGCTCAGTGCTTCTCCAAATCAGACTCCATGCGTCTCAAGTTGGGTACCCAGAAAATGAGGAACAGAATAGCCACCTGTGAAAATTGTAGTTTATATGACTGGCTCAGCATCATGCAGGAACTGTGTGGCAGGGACAGAATCCAGTTCTCCAGGACAGCATTCCACTGCCTTAACCATGAGACCATCCTTTCACTTCCTGCAGTCCCTTGCTTCATTCACTGTACACCTTCCAATTTCTGCAACTTGTGAAGCAGGTGTCCTACAGACAACAGCCTCCTTCACTACAGAGCTCTGATTCATTCCCATAGCACAGTCTGTCTTGTGCAGAGAATGAGGTATGGGTCCTCTATGGGGGAAAAAAGTAGGTCATCATGTAAGTAGAGACTATACCATAATGCACATGCACAAAAGAGTTGAATTAAGGGTGCACGGGCAATCTTCATTCTGGAATTTTCTACTTTTGAGAATTTTATTTTGCAAGTTTAAAAAAAATTAGAAAACTACATTAAAAAGTACAATGAAAGAAAATACTGAATAAACAAATTCTATGATGTGATAAAATACTAACCCCCCACTTGGTCATCATCAGGGTTCAGACCTTTAGATCCATAGCACAACCATCTGTCACTTGAGTTAATGGAGCAACTGGTAACAGAAGGAGACTTATCCTCTTCATGGACCAGCCACTAAAAGTGCATGAGACACCTGGTTTGCCAGTGGGTTTCACTGCTACTTGCTGGCAGCAGAGCAGTGTTGAGACTCCAGGCTCCTGGGTTCAATTCCAGATTCTGAAGGGGAGTGTGCGGTAGTGGCTATAAACTGTTCTCCCTCTGTGCCCTAGCTTGTCCCATCTCCCTCATTTCATCCACCACCACTTGCCATCCATGCCCAAGTTCCTGCCTCCTTGCCCCTCTACACCGCCTCCACCTTCTGCCCCCTCCATTTTTTCAGCTATAGACCTCACAGCTTCCTGCCCACTCTTCTGTCCTACCTCTCTCTCCCACAACGCCCTCTTCCCCAGATCCCATTCTTCACTCATTTACATTCAAATAAGGAAGCTGAACAGCTTTCTTCTTCTCCTCCTCCTTGCTGCCTGGATGCCAGTGGGATGAGCATTGAGAACACAGGAGAGTGTGTCTTGTAGTTCTCAGTTCCTGTGCTAGACGCCACAGTGTCCCCTTATTGTCAGAAGAAGCAATTGTAGGAAGAGTCCAGCTCAGTCCCTGCATACCTGAGCTAGAGCATATTCCATTATAGGCACATAGGAGCTGAGAGAGGATGAAGTTCGGTCAGTGGAGATGTAATCTTCTAGTCAGGATTTAGCTGCCAACTAATAAGATCTTCAATATGCCCAATAGAAACATTTCAGATGCTCGTAACTTAGCTTCATCATCACAGGACTGACAAAAGGCACTACAACCAATCCCCTTGTCAAATTTCCAGTCCCTGCTCCACAACAGGGACGAGCAAGTGCTTCTCAATGACTGTTTAAAGAGAGGTTTTTCCACACGCAGGCAGAATAAGGAATTTTTCATCTCATCTTCTCAGAAATGGTTTAACTGATTTAGCTGAAACTTTCCAGAAAGAAAGTCAGCCAGAGGCCAAAACCCAGCATGGAAAATTTCAGCTCAAATGGTTACCGTTTGGCAAAATTATAAGCAACTGAAAACAGTCTTACAATGCAAAGTGTAGGGCAACTTTAACTAAAGTCAGTGCTACCAGCTCTGCCATTAATACTGGACGGTTCTATTGACATGTACATGAATGGACTCAGTCCCTTAATGTTTAAATTATATATTTTCTAACATGTTTTCCCAACAATACATGTACTTTCCTAAAGGATTTTGACTGAGATTCATTCTCAGCACAAAGTTACTTATTGAAATTCCCATTTTAGAACTATATCTTAGCTTGTTACAGTTATTAGATGTGAGTACCTTGACATTTAAATTTTTAAACAGCCACATTTTAAAGTCTTAGTTAGAACTGCTGTATTGGAGAATGTACAGTGAATTTCATTTTGATTGTAATAAAAGCAAAGCCCTTAGTATCAATAAATTCATGAGATTCTAGTAAATGTAGTACAGATAGAAATATAATTCAGAGCTCTGAAAAGAATCATGTTAAGTGGGCACACTTGCTTTAACTTTACATAGAGCAAAGGGGTACAGTATATACCTTTTACTTATATTTCAGAAAATACCAACTCTTGGGAAAGACTTCTGGCCTGTCTACTGGACTTGGTTATTTGGAAGGCTGGGATACAATTCTCACACCTATGCTCTCAATCCCCAGCAAAGGAATGACTGCCAGCACTGTGGAAGTGGATTACTTAGGGCCCAATCCAGAGTCACATAAAGTCAATGGAAAGACTCCCATTGATTTCAATGGGCTTTGGATCAGGCCCTTACCCCTACACCTAAGTGACTTCGAGGACATCAGCAGCTGTCTAGACAGGCTGCAGAAGGTAGCTTTCTCCCATGTAGCCAGAAAGATTGTGGCTATAACATGAGACATCAAGGGAAAGATGTTTTAAAATTGGGAGCTATCTTCTTATCACCATGAGGATGCAGATGCCCCTTTCTTCTAATTCCTAAAGAAAACCCTACTTTCCAAACTTACTTTGGAAAAGCTTATCAGGATTTAAGCAGTTTATTAAGAAGGCAATATTCTTGGAATGTAGTGCATCACTCCGTGCTCTCAAGAGCAAATATTTGACAGACAGCTGCATGCTTCAGGATTATAAGCCAAGGGATGAAGCATCAGAAAAAGAGAGTGGGAGAAATTGAATTTTGATGATCATTCAAATGCATCAGAAAGGCTGGTGAGATACCATAGATCTGCAAAACCCTTATTTCATGCACTTGATGGTTATGTGTATTTTCTTAATGTAAGAATAATACTTTAATTTTGCCGGTAGAAAAAAAGTGAGTCAAAGTGTATCACAAATAGCTATTACATAAAGATATGGTCAGTATGCTGTCTTGCAGAATAGCTACATAGAGAAACCCTTTCTCATGATCACAAAAAACACACACACACCCCCCACACACCTGGATACCCTTCGCCATAAAATCAGTAAAAGGTATTTCCCCAATTGTATGTTTTATTTTTAGCAGTATTCTAAAGTACATTTTCTCCTGTTTGTTCTCTTTAAAAGAGGATTATAAAAAAGTAATTTGTCTTTTTATTGTATAATTTTAATTTTGTAAAAGTGGACTGCAACTCCCATTTAGAAAATAAGAAATGTCATACATCATTCTTCTTACATACGTATCTGATAACAAACCCTGTATTAGATTACTTTGAATCATACCATATGAACAATGATAGTCTCTGTGATACAGCAGACAACTAAGTTCTTCAGCCTACAGGACCCTAACTACACATTCATGGTGACAAAAATAGTTCAGGAACCTCTAAATATAGTGAGATTCAAATATTTTCTGTCACAGCCTCACAACTTGCCCGTGTTTTACACAATTATTTTAAACAGTACAAGGAAGACGGCACCCCACAGGTGTGATGTGAGAGGAAAATAAACCTGAGTGAGACAGATTGGGACTCACCACCCGGCGCCTCCTGCTGGTTGTCTCAGGAAATTAGCTCAGTCCAGTGGAGCGCCCCCTCCTGGTGGTGTCCTGTCCATCGTCTCGTCCTCGGTTGGCGTCTGAGCCCGTGTTGCTCACCAGCTCGTGGCGTCCTTTTCGAGCCACTGCCCTCCGGCAGTGCCCCTTAGTCCCTCCTCATCAGCAGTCTCTCTATGCCTCAGCCACCATGTCCAACCACACACCCCAAAGTCTAATCCCTCTTGTCAGGGATCTGGCGTAGTCTATGATGGCCGCTCCCTATGGCCGATGACTGGGTGTATTGCAAGGGGGAAAGGGGGGGACCCAGGCCCACCCACTACTCTGGGTCCCAACCCAGGGACCCTCTAGTGGCAGCCGTCCTGCCCTCCTTCTCTCCCTCTGTCTGTCCACGTCCCTGGGCCATTTCCCCTTCGGCCCCTCGCACCGGCTAGGCTCTTCCCCTCAGGGCCTGCAGCCTGGCAGACACCGGGCTGGAGTTCCCTTCTGCTCCCCCCGGCCTGCCCTGCACTGCGCTGTCCCAGGTGCTAGTCTCCCGCCTCTGGAGAGGGACCTTCCCCTCTTGAAGGCCTGGGACAGACTGCCTGCTCTCTTCCTGAGCAGCCTTTTTATAGGGCTGAGCTGGGCCCTGATTGGCTCCCAATAAGCCCTCTTCCTGTTGGCTGTTCATCTGCACAGCCCCACTGGCCTGCTGCAGCCCCCTCTAGCATGAGGGTGGGGCAGCCACCCCACCACACAGAGTCTCAAAATGTGGGATGTTCCCTCTTATTTAGGAAAAGTTTGAGTTCAGTCAATTTACTGCACCACAGTAGCATAGGACTAAATAGAGCTGGGCAAATATTGTGTTTGCTGAACAATTTGTTGATCAAAACTATTCATGAATTTGCATGTAGTTTTGGTCCAAAAGTTTTTTTGGAGGGAGGAGGATTCCGTCAGTCATTCATAAAACAGAAGGAAACGGGGGAAGTGGTGAGTTAAAAAAAAAAAAAAATCCCACACACACACACACACACACACACACACACACCCACCCACCCACCCACCCTCATCTGGGAAACGGGATACCCAGCTTCAATTTCTCCCTTTTGCCTGATGCAGAACAGGGATTTGAACTAATAGGAGTAGCAGGATTGTTCATTAACCACTGCTCTGTGGGATATTTTAGAGCGGGTCTTTCTCAAATTCTTCTGTTGAAGCTGTTCCACTCTGTGTAAACAGTTATTGGAGCAGGGATATGAACTTTGGTCTCCCACCTAGTGTGCTAACCACCAGATTAGAGTCACTCTCACCCTCTTCTTGGCTCAAAGACTATTCAAATATTTTATATCAAGTGAAGCTGCTTTGGCAGGAGGGACTGGAACACTTTTGTCAATTCTTTTGATTTGCCAAAGTTTTACAGAATTTAACTTTTGGTTCAGGTAGATTTTAAGATTTTTTCAGAATGGCCAATGAACTGAAAAGTCAGTTATTCGTCCAGTTCTGTGAACAACAGATAGTACTGTTAACCTTTCAGTCAACTTACTGTGGGACATTCATACTTTTTGATGATGCCCATTGAATAAATGCCTTTATAAAATAAGTAGTATATTATTCTAAAGTAATCACCCAGAGCACTACAATATTACTTCATGTTAGCTGCAATATTCTAGAGCTTCAGTATAGAACTCTAGTACATTTTTATAGAAGAGAAGAAGTGATTTCTTAAATATTTTTAGACCTTAGTCAACCCTTAGAACACTCTGTCCCTAGCAAATGTTCTGTCTTATGATTTACAGTGGCACCAGAATGTATTGCATTTTTTATAAATATAAATATAAAGGTACCTTGCTTGCAACAACACACTTCCTGCCTAACCAGAATGCTCTTTCTATATGTTAGACATGCAATAAAGAAATCATGTTTTAAAAGCTGTTATTTCAACATAAAATTACACACTGAAGGTGTAAGGGACAGAATATGCCTAATGGGAGAAGTTTACTTTCCATTTGTATGAATATAACAAACAAGCCATTCAAGCTGAATCATGTCCAAAATTTAGCATTTTCAAAACAGGCCACTGCAGTTCTGGCTTGAGATGTCTCTCTCCCTTCTTCCTCCTTCCATCCCCCATCTCTGCTGTTGCCATGAAGACACTGCTGGCATGAATGCTCTCCCATGTGGCTCCCTTTACTAGTGTTCTCTGCTGTTTCCATGGATATGCCCATCTGTACATTTTGTATCCTTTGAGAACGGAAAACACCTTCACCTGTCTCAGGAGACAATGCAATGTCCCTGCTTCAAAGCAGTCATTTAACAAACAGGAACGATGGGAACTCCCAAGTCTCCTTTCCCTGTTCTATGCTAGTTTAACTACTAGCGGTGCTGTAAAATGCCTCCTGTGCTAACATACCTAATATCCCTTTAAAAAAAAAAAATCTGAATGCAATGTTCACCTGCATACAAATTCCACAGAGAGGCAAAGGTTGCAGAAAGATGCCCTCCACAAAGTAAAAGGGAACCATGACACCAATGACTGCATTCCTTAGTGAGCTATTCAAGTCTGTTCCTGAGTTTTCCTCCCTCCCCCAGGACCTCTGATTATCAAAGAAGAAAAAAAAAAGATGACTAGCATGCCGAAAATAGGGGTCCATCTATATAGCAGGGCTAGTAGCACTGCCTATTAAGCTGGCCCCACACTTCTCATTATAAGACCATTTTCAGTTGCTCAAAACTAGAGCTCAGGCTGGGAGAGGAAACTTTTCCCAGCCAAAAAAATTGAGATTTTGAAAGAAAATTCTATATAAAATTAGGATGAAAAGTCAAAAAACTGAAAGTTCAAATCAGTTCAGGTCAATCTGGCAGTGATCTCAGGGGGGTATGAAGACTGTCTGAGCAAGAAGACTGCTTGAGAAGCCTCAATAGTGGACACTGGGACTGGGTAGGCAAGGAAAATGGGATGGATACAACAACAAGTCAGCACTGAAGAGTCAAGGTTGAAGTAAATGGGCATAAGTAACTATGTCCACTACAGTACAGTCCCTTTCACAGCCTGCAATCCCCAAGTTTTACCTTTCCCCGACTGTCCGCAAATACCGGCGAAACCCACTGGCAAATTCTGATTTACGTAAGGGCTAAGCATTCACAGTTGCAACTAAAGTCACTGGGAGTGATGCTTTTAGCATTATATAGCACTTTATATGTTCAACAGGTCCTAAATCTTTCAGATTAGATCCCTAAATTCCTGGATACTTTTCCCCTTAATTTCTGCCCCTCAGCTCCCCATCCATACAATGGAGATAATACCCCTTACCTCAAAAAGATATTCCGATACCATAGTGATAAACACCATAGATAAGCCCATGAGAAAGTCATTAATAATTCTGTCTTTCAGAGCATATTTTGAATATAGTGTGCAGCAAATAAGACCTAGGGCCAAATAGTGAACCGTGAAGAAAAGGCAAAATATTGAATAACTGTTCACTAATTAAGCACAATTATGCCACAGGTGAGGACAGGGTCTTATGGGAAAAAATAGTATGTGATCAATGTTATGAAAGACTATAATGCATAACACCCAGTGAGCCAAATTAAGGTTCCACAGGCACTCTTAATTCTGAAATTACCTAAATTTTGATTACTTGACTTTGCTACCTTAATACAGTTTTTAAACAGGTGATTAGTATGTGCGCACGCACCTGTGTGCATTTATATAGCTGTTAGTCATTACAATAACCTTGACCTTCCTCACCACATGAATCACATATAAAATTAAATTCCTATCCTGTAAAAGCTTTCTGGGCCTGATCCTGCAGTGGTAGGTTTGACTGATTTCAATGGATGCAGGATCAGGCTATTAGTGCTTAACTCTAAATCATGTTAGTGGTCCCAGTTCAAGGTGGGTGGGTAAACAATTAAAAAGGTTGCCTTTGAATATTAAAATTTTGGTTTTAACAATTTACTTTGATGTTTAAATCTTTCTTGAACTTCAGCTACAGTTAGAGTAAGTAATTAGGGCTATCATCACTGGGACAGTTCACATGCATAAAGTTACTCATATGGTTAAGTGCAGAACTAGGACCTAAGTCACTTTCACTTTTCCTCATGCCCAGTTTTATAAATACTCTTGTTACATTTTAGTTTTCATGTGCTGGCACAATGCTGTTATATGGTAGTTTCCCCAACACTGGAGAATGCCTAAATCTTAAGTGTTAATATAATATTTAAAAAATAGGTTTTTTTGCCACAACACCTTAAACAAATTTCAATTTCAGAAATGAACTACTGGAAAGGGTAGGGACTACCTAGGGTGACCAGACAACAAATGTGAAAAATTGGGACGGAGGTGGGGGATAATAGGAGCCTATATAAGAAAGACCCCAAAATTGGGACTGTCCCTGAAAAAAAAAAAAAAAAAAATCAGGACATGTGGTCACCCTAGGACTACCGAAAGATATAGGCCAAAATTTTCAAAGATGATTAATGATTTTGGCTGCCCAGCTTGAGGAACTCAGGTGGTAGGTGCTCAGTGATTTCTGAAAATCAGGCTCCTTTCTAGATACCTTTTCAAACCTTTTTCCCAGATTTCAAATCCTGTGACTATAGGTAGTTTGATCTCACACCACGCTACTACTTCATGCTTTGTGCTGCGACTCCACTCTTCATATTGCAATAGTCCTTAAAGATGTGCAAATCTTGCACTATGACAGGTTTCAGAGTAGCAGCCATGTTGGTCTGTATCCGCAAAAAGAACAGGAGTACTTGTGGCACCTTAGAGACTAACAAATTTATTAGAGCATAAGCTTTCGTGGGCTACAGCCCACTTCTTCGGATGCATATATGTCTATATGCATCCGAAGAAGTGGGCTGTAGCCCACAAAAGCTTATGCTCTAATAAATCTTGCATTGTTTACCTAATTGAATCAGGGATAGTTTAGATCCTAATAAGGATCAGCACTTTCTCAAATTACAGGCAAGACCTATTCGTTTTTCCACATTATTAGGTAATATTTTACCTGCCTGCAAGACTGCTTACTACAAATTTTATTGTAAAAGCAGTAAGTCTGAGATTATTATTTGTGTGACACTGGAAGATCTGCAGTTATACATTGGGGACAATTTAGAGATTTTAAGCCCCCAGGGTTATTAAGGACATTAAACAAGTATTGTTTCACTGAACACTTAAAGCAGATATAAGGAAGAAGCTGCCTTCCAGCCATTTCCAAGTACAGATCTTCTGCAAACAATAAGTTTAATTTAAAGTTTTTGTCCACAATTGTAAGGCGTACTGACAAAGCAATCACCACTTCATATTTTTCCCCTTTACAGTGAGAAGGATAAAGACTTCTGGAAATTTCTCTCTAAACAATAGTTCGGGCCAAATAAGTGAACCAGTTACAATAAAATATCTGGCTCAAATCCTTACCCAACAATTTTTGAAATGCTGAAACTTTTAGTGTTGTTTTAATTTGGTCCCTGCTCCATTCCCCCTTTCTATTCTACCACTACTACTGTTTATTTGTGGTGGAGAAGCACCTAGAAGCCAGTGTCATGCACTAAGAGCCAATTGTGTTGTACAAATTGGAACAAAAAAAAAAAAAATAAAAATCCCTGCCCTATAAAGTTTACAATTTAAGTAAATACACCTAGAAGTGTGACAAAAATCTTCTTGTGAGATTTCCTGAAAATTTTGGGGGGGTTCATCTAAGCACCCCAAGCTTGGAGACCTTAACTGCCCAGGCTCTCCCAATCATTTCACGCTTGCTTATAGTTAATTTTCTGCCTTTACAAAGCAAACACACACTCCGAGTCACTAGCGACAATATCATCTCTGTGGTGTACTCTGCTTATCTCTATTAGGATATATTTTCTACATAACCGAGCTCTAAATGGAGTTAAATCAACCCTCTTGTCAGGGGCGGCTCCAGGCACCAGCACACCAAGCGCCTGCCTGGGGCGGCAAGCCGCGAGGGGCTGCCTGCCGGTCCCTGCGAGAGCGGCAGGCAGGTGGTTTTCGGAGGCATGCCTGTGGGAGGTCCGCCGGTCCCGCGGTTTCGGCAGCGGGTACGCCAAAGGCACGGGACTGGCGGACCTCCCGCAGGCATGCCGCCGAATCTGCGTCACCAGCGGACTGCCAGCAGGCGCGCCACCGAAAGCCTCCTGCCTGCCGTGCTTGGGGCGGCAAAAAACAGAGCCGCTCCTGCCTCTTGTTTCAGAAAAGGCAGCTGCTATTCTTAGTTGAGAGGCAACCTGCTGCAGACATACATGCTGGAGTCTCTCATTCATGGAGTTCTGACTTCTTTCTTTTCTTGTTTTTAAGTTAAAAGGTAGTTGAGTAAAAGTGTGTGATTGATGTTTGTATATGGGGGGAGGGATAGCTCAGTGGTTTGAGCATTGGCCTGCTAAACCCAGGGTTGTGAGTTCAATCCTTGAGGGGGCCACTTAGGAATCTGGGGCAAAAATCGGTCTGGGGATTGGTCCTGCTTTGAGCAGGGGGTTGGACTAGATGACCTCCTGAGGTCCCTTCCAACCATGATATTCTATGATTCGAAAAACTCCAATCTCTTTAAAAATTTGTTTTCTCCTAAGATGCAAAGTTACTCTGCATTTGACATCAGCTCTTGTGGTATAAGGGATCACACCACAAAACCATGTATGTTGTGTGGTTTCTAGTACAGTCATGATCCAAGAACCTCTCCCCACCTCCTTTCTCTGGTTTCCATTCAATTAGAAACCATAGAGTGCAGCCTGAGTTGTTTTTGAAAGGAGAAGGGAAAAGAACATCCAAATGAAATTCAGTATTCTTCTAACAAGTTTTGTTACTTCATTTAGTAAAATTAAGCTAAAGTTAGCGTCTGTGATAAATACGACACAGAACAGAATCCAACATCCTAAATATAGCCACGGGTACAGCATCAGTAGTGGCAGTGCACGCTTCTGATAATCATCCTTCCTGTATTTCATCAACCTTCCTTCTGTTCTGGAGAGTGCAACCTTTGCCAATGGAAGGAGAGAGAAAACACTAGTCCTGGTCTTCTCTGATGAACTGTCAACATAGATGCCACGTGTGCTTGCTTATGTGATGTTGGCCCCTATGGCCTAAATGGTTTACTTTTTAGAGATACGAGGCCTCACCTCTCTTCTTTGACTGGAAGTCCTCAAGCAGATCTTTGGAGGATCCAAATAGTAACATGACATGCAACCAGAATCTGAGCCATAACTCTCCCCACCTATTCATTGAGCAGAGATGAAAAGGAGAGCTGCAACTCAAAATACTGTCTTGTGCATCATCTCTGTTCAGAGCGTCCAAAGACTTTGTCAAATACTTCCTGGTTTCTGGGTGTTTTGAAGGGGAGGTCTTTTTAATGAGAAAATATTTTTTGTTGGAGGGCAAAAATTTGGGCCCACTATTGTATATTATAAAGGAATGAGATGGAATATAAACTATTTTAATACTTTATTTGGTGGCAGCAGACTTTGGCTGAAAGCTTAAAATGAAGTAAAATATTTAAATAAATTAAAATACATGAACAACAAGATCATGATTCACTTTTTTCTTTGATTCTTTGACTCTTTGGTATTAAAAAGGACCAAAGCTCGGAATTTCATATTTAGCACCTAGTTAAACAATATTTAATGGCACAGCACCAGGGAACTGGAGGCCCCCAAGGCAGTGTGCTAATTCTGTCATGATCAAGCAGCAATCATCGCCTCAGAATTATTAGGCTACTCTCAGAAATATCCTAATGCGGTGGCTATTCCAATTAAACCTGTTATGATTAAGCGGGGCATGCTATACACTAAGCTCAAAGATTTTCATGGCAGAACCAAAAAGCACTTCAATATTCACCTTTCTTTTAAGTGCAAGGTCAACAGCATGACAAGGCCCTGGATTGCAGCTCTAGGGAGTCAAAATGCGAGTTCTGCCCTCAAACTGCCATCAAAAAGGCAGAAACCTTGAGGTTAAATTGAAGAAAAAGCTTGTCAGTAGCTTGCAGTCTCATTTTGCGTCTGGGGAACAGACTCAGTTTTAATCTGTTGTACAAGATGATCAAGAAATGGTAAGACTGGGTCACCAAATGATTCTCCCTATGAGATATCTGACTAATGGATTTTTCTGTATTTGATAGATTGAGGTTCAAATCTGGATGTTCCCTCAGGAAGGCAAGAACCAGAGCCTCTAGCAAAGGGGGATCATAATACAGATTACCAAGCTAGAATAGCAAGGAAGAGGTCAAAAGGGAGTGATCTTACTCTATGAACCAGACATTATATGTGCTCTGTCTTTAGCAGATACCTGCAGCAGTATGTTAGCACTAGCAACTGATTATTAGCAATAATAGATTATTCTGTGGGTAATCATTTGCATCTCCACAAACCCTGGTGTAGATTCACTCATCTTCCTTTTTCGATTGAGATGCCTGCATCTCTTCTCTGATCCCTCCCCAGCTACACATTTCACATTAAGCTCCTTGTCTTCAACCTACAGGTTCTGCACATTCCTGCCTACAACTCTGCTCTCCTCTCTTTTGCTCTACCCACACTGCAAATCCATCTGTTCCCTTTGTATCCTTTCCCCACTCTCATCTTCCTCTCATATTTGGAAATTGCTTTGTATCATGGCGCACCTCATCTCTTTCAAATTCCTCCTCAGAATACATTCCATTTACCACTTACACAACCATTTTCAACTTCAAAGCAGTTTACACACACATAATTGATCTTCATCCAACTCCTTTGAGGAAGATAAGCACTATCCCATCAGCACATATGGGGAAAGTGAAGCAGAGTTAAAAGGACCCAATGCAATAAGAGTATCAGGGATACTGCCAAGATTAGAATTTGTGTCCAACTCCCAGACCTTGCTCAGATCACATCTCTCTGCTGTAATGTATTTGTTCAGTGAGACAAAAAGACTTAGTGTATTACAGTGGTTACTATTAAAAAGTTAGATACAGTTACTAGTGTTAATTCTTATTCCAAATATGGAGGAACAACTCATCTCAGATACCACTGTTTTTATAAACAGTCAACAAGTGGTCCCTTTTTAAATAGTGACCAGTGGACCTGTTGGGTGCTTCAAGATGCCCTTTGGTTTCCCTCTTGTTCAACATGAAAGCAAGGCCACAATACATCCAATATGGCTCCATTTCATAAGATCCTGTCAGTACGGTTGAGCAGCTTACCTAGTGACTTGCTGGAAGTGTGGCTTGCATGAAAGTAAGCCAGCACTGACAATCTAGAGAAACCACCAGAGGAATATACACCACTCCTATCAGCTCCCTCAGTTAGGAGGTTAGCCTAATTTTTGTTGCTTTTGTTTTAAGCTGGAATTCTCTTGCTGTCCATCTGCTCCTGAATGCACACAGATAACAGCACTGGCTGAGTGTGCTTTTGTATCATTTGCATCTGGGTCAGAGGTTGCAGTCTTATTTTAGATGATGACCTCACTACAGCAATCCATTTGTCTGCCCTCTGCTGACTAGATTATTATAATATGCTGTATATGGAGTTAAAAATGTAAGACCAGGTCAAAGCTTCAGCTGCTGCAAAATGTGCTGGCCCATTGTTGAATGACATTTCCCACAGAGAGGATATTATTCCAGTGCTCTGTCATCTTCACAGGCTCCTTTTCTGGGGGGAAGGTATATGGGTGTGGCTGTGTGGCATTTACAGTTGACCTGCAAGGGGGAAAATGGATTTGGGGCCTCTTGCTTTCATTATTTATAAAGAAACCTTGAAAGCTTTAGTAACTGAAGGGATTTTTTTTTTCTGCTTGTTTGTCACCTTAGATTTTCCTGATATTTCAAGTCTTACATGCTCTAGGGTTTGTTTGTTTTTTAGCTGATTCATTGGATTTTTCAGAGAATTGGAGCTTTCCCATCCCTCAAAAGAAACGCTTTTTCTCCCAAGCTTTTTAGTTAAATAGATATTAACAAAAAAATAAGCAAAAACCGGAGATTTAAGCAGACTAACATTCAGGTCCTCTCTCAATTAATCAGGTGTCACTTCCTTAACATCTGTGATATTATTAAAGGCCAAGGTCCCACAGCGTTATTTACTGTACAAGCATGTAACAACCAGAGGCTGCCTCAAAGAGCTTACAATCTAAGTGTAAGACTACAAGCAACAGGGGACAAGACACACGGAGGGAGCACAAGTTAACCATTATCCCATTGATTCTCCATTCCTCCAGTCTCCCAGGGTAGACAAGACCTAAATTTTTAATTAAAAATATATTCAGACCTTTATACACACAATTCCTTTCAAAGCCATTAGCACTTTCATATACTTGGGTGTCATACTTTATATTTCGTTTAACACACAGGGTTATTATAGCCATCATTGTAAATTAGTGCCCTCTCTTTCAGAAAAGGATGAAGAAGCCTAAAGTTGACTCATGAGAGTTTGAAGAAGTCTGTGGAATTAATCAGAGTCGTGGTTTCTCAAACTTTTATGCAAGAAAAAAAAAAAAGAAACAACAAAACAATCCTGACAGTGCTATGATTCTCCCTTCTCTCTCTGAGAGACGCTTAGAACTTAAGGTACCAGAACCAAACAAAAATTAGATAACACAAGTTTTGTTCGTTGTTTCCTTCCCTCCCCCTTATCTTACTCCTCTGTCTCGCTAACTTTTCAAGTGCTGCACTGCTGCTGGCCTGTCTCCAGGAGAACATTGGTTTGAAAGTAAAGTTTCAGTGATTTGACTGTGAAGGACATGCTGGTTCCAGTCATGGTGTTTATGTGCTTCTGTCAAAATAATCTCTTCCTTTATTATCTGACACTGACACACTGGAAAATACGATTTAAAAAAGGAGAAACTAGTGAGATGGATTTTGGTGGGTGGGCATTTCTGACAAAGCCTTTTGCTAGTTTATCTAGAGGAGCACAATGACCTTCCAAGATACAGGGCCAGGAGTGTAATCTGAGACTTAGTACCATTGTAAAACTGCTTGGATTTAATTTGGAAAGCAGTGATGGACAGACAAATAACACTTGACAAAATATATACTGAACACTGGAGGTTAAGAAAACTATTAACTTGAAAAAATACATTAAGGGTCCAATCCTGCATTCCTCATGTACCCATCACTGAGATCAGTGGGAATGGGGGTGCTGCAGAAAGCAGCGTTTTTTACCTTTTTATCCTTGTATAATATAAACCTGGTGGCAGCAGGAAGGGAAGATATAATATCTACTCATGGTGTATTTGGTAGTGATCATGGTTTAGTTTACGGTGGGTCATTGAAGCAAAATACATTTCATGTTTTTCATTTCATTTGGCTATGGGGGTGTGATTCATTGAGCTAGCATGCTAAAGATAGTAGTGCAGCCAGGGTAGCATGGAGGGACAGGCTAGCGGCTCTGCGTACAAACCTGCCTGAACCCCCTGGTTACGGCCACTGCCCCGCTATACTACTACTGGGAGCTAGCCTGCTAAAAATAGTGTAGCTAGGACAGTGGCAAGTGACAGCACAGGCTAGCCATGCTGAATATGCACCCACATACCCTGGTCCATTTTTTTCTGAACATAAAGCTTCATTCCAATTCATTTCATATTAATGGATTTCTCTCATTAACCATTTATTTTATGCTAAGAGTGCTGGCCCTGATTCTCCCCTCCCCCCATGCCCATTTTACACCGGTGTAACTCCACTGACTTCACTGGAGTTCAATTTTTTACCAGAGAGAGAAGAATCAGATCCACTATGCATAAATTCAGTGAAAAAACCTACTGTCTGGTCTACTGCATACAAACAAAATTACACAGTAGCAAGATTTATACACACAGCATGATTTATTCATACTGCCCCATACATCATCAGTAGATTAACATCTAGTTGGATTCATGCAAAAAAACAACCAACCAATCAGAAACAAACTCAAAATGTAGGGCCACGTTGTTTCATTCGTTCTCCAAGATGAAGAGTTCACCTCCCAGAGTCTCTTGCAAATGAGAATGGGTGAATGGAATGAGCCAAAACTTTTCAAAAAGTTCCTTTGTATGGAATACATATGAATGATCCTTATTCAAAAGTTCTCGTTAGAGTGACTGCATTACACCCAAACTGTTAGTACTGCTCAAAAAAAAAAAAAAAAAAAAAAAAAATAAACAAAGGAGAGGGGGTTTAATTCTTCTTGTTACGATTAAGAATGGGAGAAGATAAAAGTCCAAAGCGCACCTCAAGAGTGTATTCGCTGATTTTTGGTCAGTTCTCTTATATGTGGCTTACATTTCTTTGTTCATGTGTGAATTTACCTGTGTAAAAATAAATGAACCTGTGTGTGGGTTTATTAATTGGATAAGTTATAGAAAGTCTTTGGGGCATGTTAAGCAATAAGAAAGAGGTATAAGGAACACCAGTAGTTCTCACCACCCGGCCCATAAGACAGGGGTTCTCAAACTGGGGGTTGGGACCTCTCAGGGGGTCACGAGGTTATTACATGGGGGGTCGCGAGCTGTCAACCTTTACCCAGGGCCGGCTCCAGGCACCAGCTTAACAAGCAGGTGCTTGGGGCGGCCAAGGGAGAGGGGCGGCACCTGCGGCAATTCGGGGGCAGCAGGTCCCTCACTCCCGGTAGGGGCGGAGGGGGGGGGGGCGGGGGGGGGGGGGGGGGGGTTTTTTTTTTTTTTTTTTTTTCCAATTGCCGCTGCCAATCGCTTTTTGCTTGGGGCGGCAGAAATGCTGGAGCTGGCCCTGCCTTTATCCCAAACCCCACTTTGCCTCCAGCATTTATAATGGTGTTAAATATATTTAAAAAAAGTGTTTTTAATTTATAAGGGGGGTTCGCACTCAGAGACTTGCTATGTGAAAGGGGTCACCAGTAAAAAAGTTTGAGAGCCACTGCCATAAGAGATAAAAACAATTGATAGCAATGGTGGTAGCAGTATATAAATTGAATTTGTACAAAGTAATACCTTGGCTATTTATTACCAACAGCCCTCCATCCTACCTACAAAACTCAAGAAAGATCAACTTACTGAAGATCATGGAATCAGAATCTCAATCTCTGAATGGAAGAGTCTGTGAGCATTTTGGAGTTGTTTTAAAGTGCGAGGGAACTGGATTGGAAAATTCTCTCTCAGCAACTTACTATGAGAAGACGAAGCTCAGAAGGACTATTGTCCAACACAAGCAAAACACCAAATATATATACACACAACTCCATGCAAATGGGCAACAAAACCAGTCCAGCAGCAGCAGTTCAAATTTGCTATTAGATGAAAAGGGAAAAAAAAATAAATTGGAATTCCATTAACACCACAACCAGTCACACTGATCACCACTTCAGCCTAACTTAGAGGTCTGAAAATAATTCCATCCAGATTTCAAAATAAAGAAACCGATGGATTGTTGTAATTATACTATTCTTCCCCCTTCCATTGCATTAAGTGTTTCTACTGGTTTAGGATGACTGAGTAATTCAGAATGCCTTAACTGATGAATATAGTGAATTTATTCTACTCCTCACGTCCCACAACTATTTTAAGTCTACCTAAATATTCTAGTATAGGTTTTACTACTCATCAGGTCCAAAACTTCAGTGAGGCTGGTCCATGTTCTTTATTATGGGGACCACAAATTTTTCCTCCTTGAACCCACAGCTTCTCTTCTTTACTCTACCCCTTTATAGGCAGATGTTCTCAGATAATCACATCCTCATTTTCTGTCCTGAAGAGCAAGATGGTGTAAACTAAAGCTAGTTTAACACCTTCAGTGCAACCATATTAGTACTCCCTTTGGGGCTCACTTTGTATGGATAATACTTATAGACCCTGAAGGCTCTGGTTCAACTCTCAGTTATGACAGTGCAGCACTCATTCATGCAGCAAGCCTATCCACCAGAGATGGAACTCTGGAAATAATTTTGGAGCATGCTCTAATCTCTAGCCAGCATTTAGCAGGAAACAGAGGACAGAGGGAATTCGGAATGAAATGTGACTGCTTCTTCTTGTGTAAAACAAAAAACCAATTCCTCAAGCAAAGTATTCAAGCTCCAATCGCCAAGGCAGCAGAAGGCCCAAGATTACACTCAAACCCAAGCACATGGTACCCTAGAAACACAAACTGTTCCACTCGACCAGTTGAAACCAGCTCATTTTGGGGTTCTCCCTCCTCTGCATGACTTGTAAGTCGTCCAAAGGCTTTTTGTTTTTTCCTGTGATCATTTACTGTTTCTCAGATGCTGAAGTACCACTGAAAAGATCATGGAAATAAACTACTGGACTCTGGCACACTTTCTAATGCTGTATTATAGCTCCAATTTTAATTTTGGTATAACTACAATGTCTGAAAGCTCAATTCTTGCCTGAAGTAATTTAAAAAAAAAAAAAAAAAAAAAAAACAGCAGCAGTAATGCTTCCTATTTTCTAAATAAAGTTTTTAAATTTATTTTTTTCCCTTAATTCATTTTTTTTTTTTAAGATATGAACCCAAGTTCAGATACAAGTTATGATTTGTGAAGTTTCAATCCAGGTTTTAATTGTGTTCCCATCTCTAGATTCATTCTATTTCCCACTATGATTATTTTGTAGAGGCTCTTACAAAGGCATACAGGAGTGCAATAAAAAAAAATGTAAATTCTAATTTTGAATACCAACTTAATTCTGTACAGAGTGCACTGGGAGCTTCTCCATCCTCTCTCAATGGTACTTGTCTGAACAAGATAAGGAGAGCAATAATTTATTGAACCACAGTTCAGTGTTTTTCCTACATTTACCCACCCCACTCCCCCCCTTTGCAGTTTATGAAACACTCTCCAGGGGCTAACTTACTTCCATCAGTGCACTTTTAAAACTTGAATTGCTTCTTATCTTCCTTCTCCTCTTCCTTGTCCAACCCTCCTCATCTCTTAATCACAATTATATTTCAAATCTTTTTTTTTCCAGAAAGAATGCCACAAATCAAGCAACTATTGAGCATGGTGCTACATGTTCCCAGGCAATTCAGACCCAGTGGCAAGCTTGCAGTGCTGTGTAGAAGGCAAGAGTTCAGGAGTGACTTCTGGATACTTGCTTTACGGAATGTGCCGTCTCACCAAGCTAACTTTGCTTCTCAAGCCCTTTTTCTGAAGGCATCACTCCAGTGATCCCTGGTGATTTGAATAAGATAAGCTACACAAAACAAAAATACTGGCTGTAAAGGAATCTGGTCACTTGATCTCCCACACTAAGTTAAGTTGCTAGGTACTGTACAATATAGGAGAGAGACTGGAAAGCAAGGAAGGTGACAAGAAGAATTTCGTTTACTGCACACACATTCCCAACATCCAGGATCGGCCAAAGACATACACAGAACACATTCTGGTAGTCCCCCCCTCCCCCAAGATGGCACCTATTGAGATCACATACTATATTAACTGGATCTTAGTTGTTCAGCAGCAGTCACATTCTCTTACTATCATAAACCGTTTCCTTCTTAGCTGTAGAATTATCTACTGCCCACTCCCGATCTCATTAGGAATGGACTCTGTAGAAGTGTTAATGAAACAATGGATAGATAGCACTGTTCCATGTGTTAAGAAAAAAAGCCATTTAGAGTTTGCCAAGATGACGTGGCTCAAAAATTCAACACATTGCCCATGGGCACAGTGATTTCATTTGGGCAACATCTGCTTAATCTCTGTGATTCTTCAAGACAAGCAAAAGGAATTTGGTTTTGAACAGCAGAAAAATACTCCTGAGAGTATTTTTCCAGTATAACCAAACTAACTCAACATATACTGTAGGTGGGCCTTTTGCACACAGATTGTATAAATGAATCAATATGCATTATGCTAGATTCAAAAATCAATATGGCTCACATTCAACTGACATGATTTACACAAATCAATCTACAGAAATTCTTGTTTTAAACAAAATAAAATAAATTCCTACTCCCTCTTGATTCTGTTAGGTATCAGATTTCTGTGTACCACTCCTTTATAAGCTCTACATTCAGAAGTAAAACAGAGTAATTGACTGGAGGTGATGTACCAGGTAAGACTACAGAAGTCCTGTATATCAAGCCAACGTCTTTTCCAAACTATTTAGAGCCTAACAAAGTTAAAATAAGGCTCTTAAAATGAGAAGCAAAATAAAACCAAGCCACTGGCAGCCTTACGAGCCATATATTAAATAGTACAGTCTGGATTCTGGCTCCCACTTCAGTTGAATGGCACCATTCTGACAGTGCAAAGCCACTGGTAAAGTATTTTATGTGGGAATTTCCTTTGCACAAGGGTGTAGAGCCAGTGCAGTGCCTGTGTTATTACCTCACACTACCCTTGACCTCACTTTACTGGATGTGGCCAGGCCGAAGAGGGCATGCTTGGAACACCTCTGTGATCCAGCTATTCCTAGCTGCCAAGACTGCACTTTAGGGCCATGAGCATCCAGGCATAAAAATTATCCCAAGGACTTGATTAGTCTCTGGCTATCCCCTGAATCCAGGAGCCACAAAGGCAGTATACAATCCTCCTTAAATCTATGCTGATGGAGCTTGGTCTCTGGGTCTCAAATTAAACACAAGCAGAGCAGTAAGAAAACCAGATACAGTACATGCAGAACCTATTAATAAGAGAAACCTCTAGTCAATTTAATCTGATTGTGTAATTAACGCCTTTCTAATGATGGAACTATAGAGCTGGTAGTTTGTAGGCACTGCTTAAATCATACACCCTTTTGAAGAAGTAGGAGAAGTGAAGCCAGCTGGTGTTGCTGCTTGAATCAGGAAAAGAGAAAGAGAAGGCTATAAACAACCTCCACTCCTACCTTTCAGGGATTTTTTAATGAGCATTCATATCAGAATGGGTCTTGTACAACCTTGAACTGCTTCCTCTGCTTCATTTGATTGACATGCACTGCCTATACCTGACCACATTGTGAACCGTTTAAGCAGCAACTTTCGGAAGAAATACAACTTGTCGAGAAAAGTTTGAAAAGGCACACCTTAAGATGGGAGGGAAAACGCCTCAAGGTTTTCCGACTTTTAAAGTTTCTTTTTTTGTTTCTTAAAATTTATCTATTCTAGGTCAGTACTTTAGCATGCAAAGAGAAAAAAATTAAAGGCCAGTTTCTCTCTCTCTATGTATATTTTTAGACTGCACAACAAAAACAAGGACCTTCTGCCGTAAAACAAAGCAAAAAAAGACCACACCACACAACACAAAAATGCCTCCGAAGTAGTAAAATTACTGTCAACCCACAACCCTTGGTTAGTTTTTACTGTAAAGACAGAATAATTTTTAATTCATGTACTTTAGAACAAAGTGCCACAGAGCATCAACGCAGGTTTGCTGACTGAAAATGAAGCCTCTTCATTTATTTCATGCTCTTTGTACACAGTGCATTTTGTAAGTTCCTGTGTAAATCTGACAGTTTAACTCAGCAGGAATTTTCCCTACCTCAAATGGTTCAATTTATGACACTTACAATACACCTAAGATTCAGGGTGTGCATTTTAATGACTATGCCATTAAAAATGCCTAGAAGATTGTTTTAAAAAGAGTGTGTATGTGTATATATATATATATATAATTGTAAATCATTTGGATTGTTATTTAGGCAAATTTGCATATCAACTTGGATGTCCGAGAACTCTGGAGCTTTGCCAAGTTTGTTCTGCATTAGTATTCCTGATTCAACTTGTACCCCAGTCAGTACAGCTAAACATCAAAGAGAGATAAATCCAATATGAAATAATATTTTCATAAACATTGTCAAACGTTATACAATAGGGAACTTGACATTCAAGACATGTTTCCAACACAGGATCCACGTTCAGGAATGGAGCTCAATGGCATTTTCTAAAAGCTTTTGGCAAATGCCCCGTTTCTGGAGCCAAGTGCTGGATGGAATGCAAACTCCCTAAGAAGTGGCTTTTTTAAATTTGTGAGACTTAACTGCATCAATCCTGGGGAAGTCTTCGTAAGAAAAGCATCAAGTAATCCAAGTTATATAATAGGGGGGGTAATGTTATATGGATCAGTGATATGACTAGATATCATGCCAGATTTGTCACAACATTGAGTTGCATTTCTTTTTATCCAGAGGCCACTGCAATTATAAACATATTTGTAACTAAAACAGAAGTTTCTGAACAAAAACAAACAAAAAAACCACTTGATCCTTTAAAGCATATTAACTCCCCATTTTGGCTAACCCAAATGAATTTTGCCTGAATAATGAATTAGAGTTTCACACATTTTTATGTTACTGCAACAAGAAGGGAATTTCTTACCTCTCCGTTCTTATCTCTTCATGCCTCTCACTTACTTGGTTACCATCGTTGTTGTATTAGTTTCACCTCTACATTAGCTGCATGGGTAGCAGCCAATCACCTAAATCCTCTCTCGTTCCCCAGTCAAGAACTTCCAGAGCTTAACTTACTGAAACATAAACATTTCATTATGTCTCCTCTCTTCTGAGGCCAAACAGCTAAGAGGGTTGCAAGATCAGCAGTGGAGTAAGCAAATCACGGAAAACAAACAGTCTGGAAGCATATATGTGTCAGATTCTGAATACCAGTCTCAGGCTGGCGGTGCTAGCCCTTTGGGGGCCCTAAGCAGGAATATTTTGGGGGCCTCTCCCCCCACACAACATACTAATTATTAGGGACCCCTTGAACTGCTCGGGACCCTAAGAAATTGCTTAGTCTGCTTATGTCTAGTGCCAGCTCTGCCTCAGGTTACATAATTTGTCAGTGGTCAAGTCAGGAATTCAACTAAGGCATCTTAGTAGAGTTGATTTAAAAGAGGGGTGTTTCCCCCACTGTAGAAATCAACAACAAAAAATTTGCTTTTGTGAATTTTCTGTAGTCAATTTTTTTTTGGCAGAAATATGAACACCAAAAAATTTCAGCCAAAACTGAAATATTTTGCTTTTTCATCCGACCCCCAAAAGTATTCTGTAGAACGCAGACAACTTTCCTGACAATTAAATTAAGTCAGGACCACAAGTTTCCATAAAAACAAGTTTTTGAAGGAGATTGTCAAACAATCTGAATTCTTACTTCCTAGTATCTTGTTCTAACCACCACTGCCACTAATCTTATACTCGGACTGAAGAAAGATTGAAGCTCTTTCAAAGGAATTGCTGAGCAATTTACCACTTCATCACAACATTCTGCGAAAGTTAGTCATCTTCTCGGACAAGACAATTTATTGGATCAAACAAGTTCCTGGTGTAATTGAAGCTGCACTCCCTCACACCAAATCCAAAGATGTCCCAAATGTGTTTTAAAGACAAATAAGTGAACAGGATTTAACTATTCAGTCATCCAGATAGCTATGACAATGGTATTCCATGATCCTGCCGCCGCCACCACCACCCTCACATTGTTACTACCACTTATACGTTTGCCAAACCAAACTGAGAAAGCAGGGAGCCTATGATGAATTACAGATTATATCCCAATAGTTGCTGGCAAAGATAGTTGCTGAGAAGAAGAGTTCAGTGTCTTCATCCTGAAACACTGAAGTTTTTCATATTTATTCATCTGTACACAGATGGGCATGAACACCTGCACATAATTGCAGTCAGTCAATGAATCTATGGCTTTTCCCCCCTCCATTGCAGAGAAATCTTTTGAAAGATACCATGCAATAAGTTACTTGCCAACACATGGAATCAAGAGAGCTTGAAAGGAATCCAAGGGGAGTAACAAGAATTCTGCTGAAAAACAAAAAACACAGAACTGCCATTGGACAAACTGCTACACTAAGCCATAGGAAGTCACCTGGCCAAGGAGCTTGAATGAGATGCTTTGAAAGCCAGATTTCACCCACAATCCCCTGTAATCAGCTGCAACCTGCCTACCAGAAGTGGAGGAGAGCAACCCAATAGCATACCACTTGTGTGAACAAACAGACTGGAACTGATGTGATATACCAGTAAATACTGTCAGAAACAGATTGGATAGACATACATTGTCATTTAAGCACTACGCTTCTCTCTCCAAATTATTTGATTTGTGTGTGATAAAATGTGGAACCATATGTTGAATCAAACAGCTCCTCACATTGTACTTTTTCCCCTTTGCTTAAAAGCACATTCCATACTCCCTTCTATAGGCGCTCGATAACCATGGTGATGGTACAAGGCTTAGAATAGTATACAGTACTATTCTGAATCATTTCGTGAACTGTTTGTATGAACAACACTAAGCAGAAAACTTTTATTGAAGGCAGATGTCTGAATCTCTGAAGTCCCCAAATGCTTCAGAGTTTTTCCCAATTGCTACAGACCTAAGTAAGGACGGCAATGTGTCACCTAATGACTCCCCAACTACTTTGAATGGTCCGTCAGCCTGGTAATAGAAGTGTGTGCTTCTCTCTCCGTTTTTCACATTGCTAATGTGCTAATGGCTAAAATGGATAACTCCTCACTCCCACAAGGCACTGCCCAAATGATTGAACCACTTGCAGTATATTTCCAAAATTGTTTAAGATGTGGAAAATAATCGACTTCTCCTCCTTTCGGACACTAACTCCACAGAAAACGAATCAAACTAATGAAGTGCAGTGTAAATGGGTCTTTCAAGTAACTACATAACAGGCAACATGTTTCCATTTTAACAGTCAATGGGCATGGTTGACAGTTTTGTATAAAAATGTTTAAGAACTGTGGTGGTATAGAGACCAAATTACATCCCCTATAAAGCCAGCAGTCACATTAGGTCCATTTGGAGGCTATCAGTGAAATACTGTTATAGCCATCTCTCACGGACCCTTAATGCAATTTAACACCAGAATTTGGGGTTTTACTTAACAAAAAGTCAATTTAATGACTTACACTGCCACTAAATAACTTGTTGGGTTGGTTTATAGTGCTTGGAGCTAAAGGCTGATACCTGTTCCCTTTATGTTTCAAAGGTGGTCCTAACATTAGATTTCTTCCTTCTCTCCTCAATTATTATTTCTAATATTTATAAGCAGTAAACAAAGGTGAGGAGAAAATTGCAAGACAAATTAATTCCTTATTCCACTATAAAGCACTATTGCATGAGTATGTACAAATATACATGGGATCATATATACAAAAGTTGAACTATATATGAATATTATAACAGAAAAGGGAAAGCTTTGTACACAGAGGAAAAGAAAATCAAAAAGTAACCAGAAAGAATTATTCATCCTTAGCAATATCTATTCCCATAAAATTTTAAGTAGTAAATGTTTATAGAATGGTAGTGCCAAAATCCCAATCTGGATTGGGGCCCCATTGTACTGGGTGTTGTAATAAGATTCCAAAGATAATTATACCAGAATAAAAGTCACTTTTATTCCAGAATAGAACATCCTCACAGGGAGTTATTGGCATAGCTGTCACATACCAGTCAATTTCCCCATGCAGACAAGTGCTAAAGTGATTTAGGATATCCCAGATTTTCCACATTCACTCAGCATGCCAGAGCACTGAACACGCTCTGAATGAAGCCTTTTCCTCTTAATTCCAGCCAGCCAGTTAGAACAATTAAGCACCATTTCCGTGAGACCCTTAGCTTCAAACTGAACTTGGAAGCAGGTTAAAAACTCCCTGGTACTGATGCATGAAATTTATCTCCACGTATAGCTGTGTGTTACCACTTGTATGTCACTTCAGATTCTACAGCAAAGAGATTCCTATATCAAATTGCACAAAGACATAGGAACTATGATACTGGATCAGATTGGTGGCCCTTCTAGGCCAGTATCGTATTCAGCTACTGATTAGGCCCTGGCAAGATGGCAATGAACAAAACAAAAACAACCTGCCATCACATTTCTTGAAAGCTGAACTACAAGTTGTAATAAGTGTTAAAGCTCACATTAACCTCTGGCAACTTTAAAACCACAGTGTATTGAATTGTTATAAACAAATAGTTGTTTGCAGTGGTGTAGCCACGTTGGTCCCAGGACAGCAGGTAATAGCTTTTGCTGGATCAACTTCTGTTGGTGGAGGTTGTAAGCTTTTGAACTACGAAGACCTGAAGAAGAGCTCTGTGTAGCTTGAAAGCTTGTACCTTCCACCAATAGAAGTTGTTCCAATGAGACTAGGTGAAGTAATCTCTCAAACAAATAGGATTTATTAAGACTTGTGGCTACATAGTACTCAAAAATACATATAAACCATTTCAAAATCAATGTCACAACTGGAACGCAGTTCCTGTTCCCAACATTTACCAAGGGGTATGGGTGGTGGTGGTGGGGAGGAGATGGAAAACCTCCTTTCAGGACACATTAATACACAGGAAGTAATCTAGCCATCACATGGGTACTTAGCAGACTTGCCTTCAAACAGGAATTTATAATTAAGAAATCATTTTAAAGTTAGAGTGACCAGACAGCAAATGTGAAAAATCAGGACGGGGGGGGGGGGGGGCGAAATAGGAGCATATATAAGAAAAAGACCCAAAAATCGGGACTGTCCCTATAAAATCGGGACATCTGGTCACCCTATTTTAAGTATAAATACATGCTGAACTACACATGTTCTGAATTGCAGCTTTGAATCCAACTCCAACACAGCTTCCTCTAGTTTGTTAACCTCCAACATTTTTGAACCTGCCTACAATCCCAAGACTCACACAGGCGTTTTCCTAGGGTACGCATGGATATAGCTAAATGCATCTTGTGGAATGTTGTGCTCCATCAGAACACAAATTGCTGACCCTGATCTTTATAAAAATGCCACCATAATCTAACAGCCCAAAATACCACTACAGAAATAAGACAGTAGACATTTCAACCCTGTCAATTCCCCAGCTCTTTCAAAGGCAAATAGTTCAAACAATAGAAACATTTCATCCTCTCCAAATGGCAGCCTAATAGATAGATAGAGACAGATCCTGATCTCAGTTGTATTTTTATTAGTACTGCCTTAATGCTTAGAGAGCCTTACAGAGATTAGGACACCATTGTGCTAGACGTGATACACACACACACACACACACACACACACACACAGGACAGTCCTTCTTAGCCCAAAGAATTATAGACAAAACCAACACAGGACGTATTGTTGTCTGTGCTTGTAAAATGGAGAACTCAGGCACAGACAGGTGAAGCAGTTTGCCCAAGGTCACACATGCCAGCAAGAACAGAATGTTGATCTACCTACAACAAGAACCAGTCTGAACCTTCCTCCAACTAGGGTCCAAGATTTAAAGATGACATATGCCTTTACGCTTTCTGATTTCATATGAAACCCTGAAGTTCCAGTTAGCTGAGTAAGATAGACAAAGATTTGGGGTTATATTAAGATACAGGGAAACATATGTGAACTAGAGCCGGATGAAATTTTTCAATCAAAAAATTGGGGGAGGGGAGGCAAAAATGTAGACTCATACCAAATCATTTTGTGAATTTGCATTGAATTGCTCTAACAGTTTCAGTCTAAAATATTGCCTAATTTTTCTGAAAACATTTTCAAAACAGTTTTTAAATCAAATTGACTTTTCATTTTGAAGTTTCCTTAAGTTATATTTTATGTGTTAAAAATGCTGTAATTCAAAAATGAAACATTTCTTTCAAATCACAGGAATCATTTTGTTCAACCCAAAATGAGATTTTGTCCCTCTTTTCAGAATAGCCAGCAAACCAAACCCATGAATGATGTATATGGCTCTAAGCTGAACTTTTGATGGCACATTCAATCTTAAACTTCAAACACTTAACATTTGATGGTAACTTAGGGATTCCATACTACAAACCCACCGACTTTAGTGTACTGCGAGCCAACACAAAATATATCCAAAGAGTGAAGGCTGAGTGAACCACTGAGTGAATGGAGAATTACTCTCCTCCTTGCGAAGATGGGGACACCTCAGAAGCTATTTGCAAGTGGAGCACAAACAGCAGGACAAGGGGGCTTGCTGCCAGGAACATAAAAGGGCAAGTCATTAGCAGACCCACACCGTGAACAGGTAGAAACCAGGAACAGGACTCACTACTCTTTTCCAGTCAGGAATCTGGGCACTTACTATCCTTTGGATATTAGGATGGGAACACTGTTTCCCTCTCAGTAGGTCAGGCTGTCTCAATAGCAGGGAACAACTGTGACCTGTTAAGGAAGCATTTGTCTTGACTATACTTTCACTAGTGGAAGAAGATTATAGTTCCTTCTTGGAAAATATAGAACCCAAATTCAAAAAAGGTGTGGAACATCCACAACTCCCATTTATCTCAGTGGAAGCTGCAATTGCTCAGCACCTCTGAACAATTAGGCCTATAAAGCTAATCTAGAATATAACCAGAATCTCGAGTGCAGCCACATACATCTGTACAGTCACTGTATATGCATTTGGCCAGTCATTGCATTACGAAACCACTTGCCACGTTATAAGATAACCTGCTATATGGCTTATACAAAAGGTAAGAGTATAGAAAGTATAGAGCTAGAATGCTATAAAACAATTTCTTGTAATTCAGGAAATAAATATCACTTTTCAATCTAAAGCCTGCATGTAGCATGCACACTACCAACAGGCCAATTGATTAACATTTTTATTAAGCATCCAAATAAGTTCAGTACGGGCACCTCATTTACTCTCGCATGATTGGCTTGTGGGTAGAGTCACTGAATATTTGGATATTGATATAAGACCGGTATTAGAAACGCCAAACAGAGGAAACGCCAGAAGACAATGCAAGCCTGAAAGCAACTGCAGATAGTCATGGAAAATGGCATTAGGTCTTGAAAAGAAAGATTAGATGTAACATTATATTTGCAATCCCATAGTAAAGGTTGTGTCAGGGCCAGCCTTTTAAATCCCACAACTTCATTGTTTCAGTGAAAACTATATATTTGAAATGACATGTGGCTGCACTGTTCTAAGCAACAGTGTCTTCACTCCAGGGCATTTACCCTTCTAGTATGTTTGAGTAAATAGCTTTGAAAAAAAATTAACCTCTCCCAGATTTCACCACTCAGACAACTCCCTTGAAATTATACTACACCTCTACCCCGATAGAACGCTGTCCGTGGGAGCCAAAAAATCTTACCACGCTATAGGTGAAACCGCGTTATATTGAACTTGCTTTGATCCGCCGGAGTGCGCAGCCCCGCCCCCCCGGAGCGCTGCTTTACCACGTTATATCCAAATTCGTGTTATATCGGGTCACGTTATATCAGGGTAGAGGTTTATGTAACAAGCTTATTTCTTCTTTCTGAATTTGCCTTGCTGAAACGTCATAGCTTATTCTACTCACTGATGCAAATATTCTCTTACCAGTAGAGTAGCCACTACTGACCCCAGCTGACATTGGAATGCCACTCTGGTAGGCGTCATACATATACACGGCAAGAAAGTCCCAGCCCTGAAGAGCTTACAGTCTAATAGACAAGACAGACAATGGCAATGCTTAAATTCCCTTTGTGCTACCCTAAAGTCTAGTGTGCTTCAGCAGCAACTGTGGGAACAGCAAGCTGTGGACTACAAACTGCAGCATGCTGTGAAAACTTCCTGGTTCCTGCCAGGAAGTACGCTCTGCCCTCCCAGCAGGTAGCACCAAAGCTGGTAGCATGAGGCAAGTAGAGAGGCAGCTGCTGGACTGGAATTGTGTTCTAGGTTTCCTTAGAAAACAAAACTTCATTCTTGGTGGTTTGTCTGAGTTGGTCTGGTCTCTCTATGTATTTTGCCGCCCCAAGCATGGCAGTCAAGCAGACTTCGGCAGCATGCCTGCGGGAGGGCCACCAGTAACGCGCCTTAGGCGTACCCGCCACCGAATTGCAGCCGAAACCGCGGGACCGGCAGACCTAGGGTGACCAGACAGCAAGTGTGAAAAATGGGGACAGGGGTTGGTGGGGGTAATAAGAGCCTATATAAGAAAAAGACCCCAAAATCAGGACTGTCCCTATCGGGACATCTGGTCACCCTAGGCGGACCTCCCACAGGCACGCTGCCGAAGGTGGCCTGACTGCCACCCTCACAGCGACCGGCAGGCCGCTCCCCCCAACTTGCCGCCCCAGGCACGTGCTTACTGTGCTGGTGCCACCCCTGAGAGGAACACACACTGGCACTCAATGCAGAGCACGTTGAGCAACCCCAAAGTTGTGTAAAAAGCCACAAAGCAGACTTACCCTATCTCTAACAACCTTGTACTGGATGGTGAACAGGAGTGGGGCTTACGTAAGTAACTATCCCCATGGGGAAGTAAGGCATAATAAAAAGATGAACTGGGGTCTTCAAAACAGGCATGTGCCTAACTTTAAGCACAAGCAGTCCCATGGATTTAAATGGGATTCCTCGTGCACTTAAGTACCCGGCTGAACTGGGACTTCCATGACTTTCCAAAGGTCATGCAGCCTGTGGCAGAGCCAGGAACTGAATCCATAGGTCCCCATGCCTCAGTCCTGTTCCTTACCCATAATACCAACCTTCCTTTCCAGTATTATTAATGAACATAGGTACTCAGGTGCCACAGTGAAGACAAACCATCTATTAGGTCAATAGGAATGGTCATGTACAGACTTCAGTACAGCCCAATATTCCATCTAGTCTGGTGTCCTGCCTTTAGCAGCTGTCAGTGATGGTATGTTTCCCTGCACTATCTCATACCTAAAATTAAATAACTACTGGATCAAAGTTATTTCACCCTTCAGATGAAACAATAGAAAGAATGCTTGAGTGTTTAGAAAAGAGTTCAGTAGTTTTCTCTCCTCACATTTACATCTGGAAATTTGAAAGCTTACCAAAATGTTTTCTTTGAATCATATGTACATTACTGAAGGGATTCTTTTTAATATCAGACTGCTGGACAATGATTTTAAACCCCCCCAAAAAACCAAGCACACATAAGATCTAATCCAAAGCCAGTGGGAATACTTCTACTGACTTCAATTAAGTTTAAATCTGCCCTCCCCCCCCAAAATATGAACTTTGCAAATACACAGAAGGGATGGGTATAAACAGAAGTATATAAAATTTTGCCGCCCCTCCCCCCCAAACTTGAGACATCTTTTCCAAAGGAGGACAATTTTTTTTAGTAAAAATAATTATAAGAGGAGCACCTAATTTTTGAGCTATTCCATTTTGTTTTCTTTTAAATGATACCAGGCAATCTCAGATATCTACAGTTCTCTCTATTCTGTGTGGCACAGATAGAAAATCTCTTTTCCAACATTTCTGTGAAATTATCTGAACTATCTTTAGATTCTAATAATTACTAAATTGTGCTAGTGGCCAAACACCCTCATTTAACTTGATTCAATCCTTTAGAAATTGTGACACAATGTGAACTGTATCACACAGTGTGTGTGTGTGTGTGTGTGTGTGTGTGTCAGGCCACCATTAAAAAGGGAACACAGGCCAATTAGGGTGACCAGACCGCAAGTGTGAAAAATCGGGACGGGGGTGGGGGGTAATAGGTGCCTATTGTAAGAAAAAGCTCCAAATATCGGGACTGTCCCTATAAAATCGGGACATCTGGTCACCCTAAGGCCAATCAGAAGGCCACAGGGTGCTGTCACTCCAGACCCATTGGGCAATACTTCCTGCAGTGCCTCATCCCCACAGCATTCCTGGGCTATAGCTCTGCAGCCTCCAAGTGGCAATGTGGCAGCCTCAACTATCCCAACGTCTTCAGACAAGGGTTCTAGGCCTGTGGATCCTCAGAAACCCAGGTAACAAGGCATTGTACTAGTGCAGGGGTCGGCAACCTCTGGCACACGGCTCGCCAGGGTAAGCACCCTGGTGGGCCGGGCCAGTTTGCTTACCTGCCGCGTCGGCAGGTTCGGCTGATCGCGGCTCCCACTGGCCGCAGTTCGCCATCCCAGACCAATGGGGGCAGCGAGAAGCTGCGGCCAGCACATCCCTCGCCCGCGTCACTTCCCACAGCCCCCATTGGCCTGGGATGGTGGACCGCGGCCAGTGGGAGCCTCATTCGGCTGAACCTGCTGATGCGGCAGGTAAACAAACTGGCCCGACCCGCCAGGGTGCTTACCCTGGAGAGCTGCGTGCCAGAGGTTGTTGACCCCTGTACTAGTGCATGTAACCTAGAAAGTGAAACTGACTAAAAACAGCCATCCAAGCTGAGTGAAATACACAAAAGCATAAGCAGTAGAAATAAGAGGTAAGTCCTCACCTTATTAAATCAGGCTAATGCCTTTGTAGCTGATTGATTGATCTATGCCAATTTACTCTGGCTAGTTTTTTTCATCCTGACACTTAATACTAGTAGCACAACTAAGGATCCTGAGGAAACTGGTTGAAGTTTTGCCTACAAATAGTTCTTTGTCCCAAAACTAAATTTTTTTATAAACAATTTGCAAAATAGTTTCAACTGAAAAAGATTTTTGAAAGTCAAAACATTTAGTTTCAATATTTTCAAAATACAAAATGTTTCAACTTTTCATTTTGAGGTTATGAACATGCCCCACCATTTACACTACAGGGTATGAATAGCAGTATGCACCAAAGAGCTGCTTTGTAACTCCCCCATTTTGATGTTGTGGGCATAAACTAAAAGGTTCCTACTTTGCACTAATATAGTTCTGTTTGAAGAGGACTATGTTTTAGTTTGCACCTTCAGTATCCATATAGGGCAGTTAGAGCGCAGCACTTCAGCGTGCACTTCTGTTCACACCCCATAGTCCATACTGTGGGGTAGTGTAGACATGCCTGATGTATCATTTTGAAATTTGGATTTATTTATTTTTTTAAAGTGCAAAAGAATATAGCCGAAGATTAAATAAAATCAAAAACGGTTTTGGGTCAAATGAAATATTTTTGATTTAATGAAACATTTTGTTGAACCCAGAACAAACGTTTTTGAAGGTTTTTGTTTTGACAAGAAAAACTGGAAGACTTCTGGTTCAGGTTGACCTGAAACAGAATTTGAGGGGATTTATAGGTTTGGCCACCAAACTGAAAAAATCAGTTACTCAACTCAGCTCTTAAGCTATTTGAGGGTTAGGTTAGTATGTCTAGAGTCATCCCCACCTATGGTTTGTTCCTATCCCACACATCCCAGCCACTTTAGTCAGGGAAACAATTTTGCCCAGACATTAAATGATACTATGTAATGATTGGTATTACTATAGCGACTGGAGGTCCTAGTCATAAACCAGGACTCCCATTGTGCTAGGCGCTGTACAAGAGAACAAGTCATTACCTGCGCCAAAACAATTATCTATACTGCAATCTTGCTCCCACTGAAAGCAACAGGAGCTTTACCTTTCTTTCTATAGGGGCAGAAATAGGATAATGATTTTTATGTTTAAGGCAATGGGCCAAATGTCTCTTGATACATTGTTAAATATATGGTGATACACCTATCTCATAGAACTGGAAGGGACCCTGAAAGGTCATCGAGTCCAGCCCCCCTGCCTTCACTAGCAGGACCAAGTACTGATTTGTGCCCCGGATCCCTAAGTGGCCCCCTCAAGGATTGAACTCACAACTCTGGGTTTAGCAGGCCAATGCTCAAACCACTGAGCTATCCCTCTCCCCGGACTGTTCCTAGAGAGCATGCTCAGTATGCTCTAGTATATAGCATCACCAACAGGTCTGATCACCTTCCAGGATTTTAATTTTTTTTTGTTTGTTTGCGCTTGACAGCAGTGAGCGACAGTGATACCAAAGCTCCAAATACATTATGAATTGCAAATTATTTTTAATTTCATGGCAGTTGACATTAAGCTTAATGAGGCTGTGCAGGCCACAAAACAATTTTAAAAAACACGTAATCCTACAAACTCATTTGGGCTCATCTTTGCTGCTTTACTTATTCAAAAAACTTTCTAGAGCATTTCCATGCCCCAGTGCATTACTACTGTAATTGCAGACCAATAAATAAATAAAAAGCTTTTAAAATTTTCAGCAGAGGATTAGGGATACAGCAGATCAGGAATGAGTCAATGCCTCAAGTCCAGGTTAATTAGAGAATTCTAATAACTCACACAATATATCAGGGAAACATAGCATGGAAAGACTTCACTAGCAAACATCATTGCGTCGAAATATATTATAAATATACACTACCATTTGAGGCAAGTTCTCATTAAAGTAGAAAAATCAGTGGCTTTTTAACCTTTACTGTCCTATACAAATACTGCTGATCTACATTCAAATGTTGGTTTAGCGACCCTTGATCAATTATAAATGTCTTGTGCTAGTTCAGTTGATTAAAGTTACATTAATAGCTCAGTTATGGAGGACAGAACTAGTGTTAAAAATGCACTCATTATTAAATTGGTGCCAATATACAGATCTGCCAAAAATGTACCAAGCTTTCAGCTAAACTGCAATAACCTCAAATGATTTGTTTTCCATTCTATAATTATTTCTCATGGAGTATAGTTCTTTCAAGGATGTAATTGATGCAAATAATTTAGGGATGGATGAAAAAAAAAAGTCTCAAGATCTACTGGAAAGAGTAAACCAATCAAATGCATATTCAGCATATGTATGTGTTTATGGATGACTGAAAACATCCTCAGTAACCTACAGTTCACAGAATGCATCTTGTAACATACTATAATATTGCAAAATAAAATGGAAACACCTGCTATAAAACATGATCCAAAAAGCTTATGAGCAGACAAAAATTAGAACATTAGAAAATAAGCGACAATTAGGACTCTGCTTCAGGAAATTAGAAACACTGATATTTTATATGAATTATGTGGTTAACCCATGTAAAATTAAAATCTAAAATTCATCCTAGATCCCATAAGAATTTGTATCAGTGTAAGCACCCAATATTTAACTCACATAATACACTACAGATAGATAGCTCAAGGGACCGGCAGTGGGACAGTTTTCAACAACTCAAGGCTACTGGTTCACATCTAGCCAAGTTCATTACAAGTTCAGAAGTCATTATTTCTGATAACTATTTGGTGCTGTGCGTGAAGTGAGCTGGTGCTGTCAGTCAGGTTTCTACCGGGCAGTTGTCCACATCACCATTTCCATCAAAAATGATGAAGCACAGAGACCAAATTGTTCTCAGGTCGTCGATAGGAAGCATGATCTTGTGGCTTGGGATTTGGGAGATGTAGGTTCAGTTTGTTTCTCTGTCACAAGCTTCCTATGGCATCGGGCAAGTCACTTCTCCAATCTATGCCTGTATTCTCTGTTCTACCGAACAAGGATAATACCTTCTTTCTCCCCCTCCTTTTATGAATTGTCTCTTTAGACTGCAAGCTCTTCATGGTAGTGATCGTCTCTTACTAGGTACACTTATAGGACAATGGGGACCTGGTCTTAGTCAGGACTCTACATACTACTGCAATTCAAATCACAATAATAGTAACAGTTCAAGCATATTGGTGGACTTCAAATGTTTTTATGTGATTAAATTATGAACTTCAGTGATGGCTGGTGCCCAACAAGGCTGGCCTGAATGGCAGAAACCTCTCCTTTTCCTGCCCACTTATCTCCCAAGTAAGTGTTTATATTACCCCACAGACATACATTTTTGATCTTCCAAATAAAATCTGTTTGGGGCTCTTCCCTCTCCTTGAGAAATAAGTTGTCCTCCCAGCAGTTCTAACTTTCCACTACTCCTCTTTCTGCACCCTCCATACTACCCACCACAGTTCTGCTCCCTACCTCAACCCCAGTGGCTCAGAGGCTGCTTTGTTCCACATTCAACCTCTCTGCCAGGTCACCTCCACCATGACTGGGTCATAGCTCCTCACCCCATTTCTGTTTTAACCACCCTCCTATTCGGTTCTTCTGAGAATCTAACAAGATGCCTCTCTATATCGCTAAGCACCTAAATACCTTTAAAAATCTGGCCCCTGAAGGCTAAAATTTTTCAAGTTCCACAGGGACCTGGGGGGGAAAAAAGCAGCCCATGAACATGCATACCTCTTAGCTCTTATCTATACTTACCGTGAAGGGAGTTCTCCTCTCAGGGACTAGATCCCTACCATGCCCTGTACTCTTAGGTTATGTCTGCACTGCAGTTATATGTCCATGGCTGGCCCATGTCAACTGACTTGGGCTCAAAGGACTTGGGCTCTGGGGCTGTTTAATTACAGTGTAGATATTGAGACTCATGCTGGAGCCTGCTCTTTGGGACCCCGCAAGGTGGGAGGGTCCCAGAGCCCAAGCATCTACATGCGTCAGCTGCAGGTGTATAATTGCAGTGTAGACATACCCTTAGTGGAGACTGGAGTAGAAGACTCATCTTCCTTACAGCAGCACCTAACCAAAGGTGAGAGGGACAGGTGTTCTCTGTTGTGATGCTGGAGAGCAGAGAAAAGAAAAGCATCTGCCACAAAGAACTTTTGTTTGCTTAAAGAAATAAAGAAAAGGGGATTTAATAGGTAGAGCTCAGCCTCATTAGCCCCTGATGTTCAATCTCCAGGGCTGTAGGTCTTTAAATTGGTCAGCACTACAATGGCCAAAAATAAAGGTAGTTAAAATATATAAATAAGGAGAACAAGCAATGGTGGAGGTAGCCTGGGAGATTTATGGACAAATCCAGTCCCCTCCTATATCCTCATGCAAGTTCCCTCTGCAATACAACTGGTACAGATTGTTCAGCACCCAGCCATGATAACTGGAGCCTTTTTACCTCACCATCTTACCAGAGAGAATATACTGAAAATCCATAAGTCTTGGGGCCTAAACATACACTTCAGAGACAGTCTTTTTGCTCTTCATTCAGTCCCCTAACCCCTTCCCAAATACATACAGCAACACAGTAGCATAAGAATTGCCCGCAAGAGATTATGATAACTCACTCTCAGAGTATAAAACAAATTCAACTCTCTTTACCCTGGACACAAATCTGCTTATCAGAATAGAAGTTAATTCTACACATTGCCTTTCCCACACAGGGTAAGCCAAGATATTGTCCAGTAACAGTAGACTTTCCTGAGCAAAGCATGAGACCAAGCCCAGAATTCTTTCATTCTAGCCTGGCTCCACAACTGTCTGATCCTTAAGTGGCTGCAAAAATGACTAGATTTTCAAAGTGAAAAATTGGGACACTAGACAGGGACTGTTGTGGGGGTCAGTTTAAGTGGAGGTCAAGGTTTTAGCAGCGTAGGAAGGAAGTGAGGAGTGGGAATCCTTTTCTACGCAACCAGTTCCCTTTTCACCACTTTCATACCTTTCATTCTTATATTTAGTATTTGAACTGCAGTGGCACGAAGGAGCCCCAGTCATGAACCGGATAGTGCCAGTCACTGAAGAAAGATTGTCCGTGCCCCAAAGAACAATGGAAACAAAAAAAGAGTTCCAACAAAAGGCATATTATTTTCTTCATTGCAGAGCTGATGAAATATGGTAATTTTCCATGAAAAATTTTTAAGTCAACCATTTGTTTCATAATAAAATTCATTGACGTATTAAAGTGTTAAATAATTCTAAATGAAAAAATTGCTTAGCTTTGATTTCATTTGAACCCAAACCGTTTCAGTGTTCATAAAATTTGGGTTTATTCTTCCTCTCCCCTCTGGGGGTGGGGGAGAGCCAAAAAAATATCTAAGTATTTGATACATTGTTCCTTTCTATTCTAATTAAATCAAATTGAAATTTTCCATTTCATGATGAAGTTTTTCCACTTATATAAATACTGAAAAATTTAGCCATTCATCAAAACCTTTGACAAAAAAAATTGTTCATCTGACATCTCTGGGACTTCTATGGGTATTTCTACATTAGGATGTAGACAGCTATACACAGTAATGTTTATTAGTGAATCTTTCCTACAACTTGCGTGGAGAACAGCTGATGCTTTTTTTAAGCAATTGAACTGTTTCGACATTGTTTCACGAAGTGTTCCAGCCATCCCATCCCAGCAGTTTTGTAGATTTCTCTAGAATGGTGTCAAGAAGTGTAAACAGGGCCAAATTGCATCAGCCAAACAATTCTGAACCCCAACAAAATGAACACTGAGGGAATGGGGGTGAGGGTGATAGATGTTGACAACCACTTTCAACAAGAGATTATTTTCCAACCATAGATGAACCCTCTATGTGAACGTCTCATGTGGTATACAAAGCACATTGTTCTCCTCAACATGAAGCTTTCCTAAATGTCAGTATGTGACAGGTCTTCTGAGGATTGGTCTGTGGGTAATGTCTAAGCATATGGTATTGGCTTTTCTCATTATCAGCCGCTGAACTGCAATAAAGCTCTCTAGATAGAAGAATACTCTGTGACTAATGTTATTGTGCCATGTTAACTATTGCTGCAGTTGTCACAGAGCTGTTATGGGACTGTGGTGGAAGGAGAGGTGTTACATACAACTGTGAATGGGAGGTAGTGTCTTGCTCAACTGTGGGCCAGATTCTCAACTGGTGTAAGTGGGCATAGCTCCACTGACTAAGAAGGAATTATGCCAAATTTACATCAGCTGAGATTTTGGTTATGTCTCTGTTGAGCTGTGGGCCACACAACAAAACAGTGTGGGAACCCTCAAACTAGAATATTAATTTAGAGCCAGACTTGCTTCACTCCAAAACTTGTCTGCTCTTTCCAGGAATTGAGGTTGTTTAAATAATATTCTCATGTGCAGATGGTAGTAGTGTTTTGTCACGGCACCATTCAATCTAAGTTAGTACTTTGGAATTTTAATATAACAGCAGAGAGCCAAGGCATACTCCTCAAACGTCCTCCATAAACGAGGGCCATTTCAGAATCTACATTCAAATTGGCTACCACTCACTGTTATTTCACTATTGTCAACAGAGACTATTAAAACAATAGTAGTAAAAACTGTGTTGATATAAAAGACCGTACAATTCAGACTGTTAAGATAGCACTTGAGCAACACATTACAAGTGAACCCTATTCTCTCTAAAAATTCACTTGGCAGCAATTAGTGCTGGAGCTGCCTTCAAAGCAAACATGGGTTGCTTCTAAGGCTAGGACTACACTGCAGCTTATGTCAGCATAACTTAGGTCGCTAAGGGGTGTGAATAAGTTACTCCCGAGCAACATAAGATGCACTGACATAAGCGCTGTGTCTGCAGGAGAGCTTCTCCCACTGACATAGCTTCTGCTTCTGCGGAGGTGGTTTTATTATGTCCATGGGAGAGCTCTCTCCTGTCAGCAGAGAGTCTTAACCAGACACGCTGCAGCATCGGTACAACTGTGCCACTGCAGCGCTGTACATGTAGACATGCCCTAAATAGCACATATTTTTCTCTTCATTGCCAACATTTGGGGGAAAGAGGAGAGAAACTGAATGCTAGTTCCAAAGGTCAAATTAGACTAAGTAAAGGGGTGGGAGGGAATTTTACAAAGTTCAAAGCCATATAGGTGGACATTTTTAATATTCTATTATTTATTTCAAGATACTGGTACAAAATGCTCCCAGCATGTCATTCATGTGAATTGAGTTTCTCTTTCCCTTCATATTCTGGATAGGAGAATATAAACCTATTTCCTAAAACTGTTGTACTCTTCACTTGACACAACAAATAGCCAATTAATTCTAGCCTCAGGGACATTCAACAGCCTTGCACAAAACACAGAAAGTAATAAACTGGTACATTAATGAACAGGATTTGTTCATCCCCAGACCCTTCAGAACTTGGTCCTCAGCATTAAGTTTCCAAATGATGTCATTATCTTCCTTGCCTTCAGGGAATACTTACCTCCTCCTCCATCTCATGCAACCCTGTTACTAGAGATCACTGATCAAACTTTTGAAGACCTATTAATCTCAAATACTTGTATAAGGCCTGATACAAAGCCCACAGAAGTCAATTGGAGCCTTTTCATTAGCTTCAAGTGAGTGTTGTATCACACCCATATTGATAGAAAAAGTCATTAAGGACTAGGGTCCCAATCTAGCAAAGCATTTAAGTACTAAATGCTAAATATTAAGCACTGAGTAATCACACTGACTTCAAACACATGCTTCAAAGCTTCACTGTATTTGGGGTCTACATTATAACTAGAGTGACCACATGTCCCGATTTTACAGGGACAGTCCTGACTTTTGGGTCTTTTTCTTATATAGGCTCCTATTATCCCCCGTCCCGATTTTTCACATTTGCTGTCTGGTCACCCTAATTATAACCAACTATGCAACTAGGGTGACCAGATGTCCCGATTTTATAGGGACAGACCTGATTTTTGGGTCTTTTTCTTATATAGGCTCCTATTACCCCCCACCCCCATCCCAATTTTTCATGTTTGCTGTCTGGTCACCCTATATGCAACCATTAAAGAAAAGAGGGAGATAGGGTTCCCCCTCCTCTTTACACATTTCCATGTGTGATCTTTATGTTGAAATGTTCCCAATTAATACTAAGTTGTTTAAGATGGGGGAGTAAATCCAACTTAGTTTTCAGGTTGAAGCCTTTACGTCAGTTACAGAAAGTTTAATAGAGGATCACTCGGTGAAGCTTTGAAAGGTAAAACTAAGCTTTATTTAAAAGAAAAATGAGTTAAGCAAACAGGCATGCAGCCACAACTTAGATAATACTACAGTTACACTTACACTTAAAGGTGTTACTGACAGTAAGTACAGCCTTATGGTTCTAGAATCTAACTGGAGCCTTTTGATGTTAATATGAGCTCTCCTGCAATTTAGCAATGCTACTCCTTTTATAATTCATTACAATACTAAGTAACATTAAACCGGCTTTTACCATAATTATATTTCTTCCACTTCCCTTATTGGCTCTTTAAGTTACAGATTATTTAACTTAACATCTGCATCAACGTCCTCCCCATACTATCAATATAGATAGCATTTTAATAAAAGGTTCCACAATTCTCAAACACACTTGTTAAAAATCTTGCTCAAACCAGTTATATCCAAAATGTAGCAGCTACATAACCGTGGGTCATGTCCTTGCTAACTTTGAATTTCCCATCTTACTGTCTCCAAGCTTCTCTCTAAATTTCTCCCCCTAGCAATTCTAAATTTCCCATACTCCTTTACACATAGGCTTGGGGCCTAAATTGCCTAACTTCTACTTATTTCTTAATCTAATCCATCCTATAGGCTACAGAGAGGGGTACTTAGACCTTGGGTCCAAGCATAGAGGTACACGTGGGGCTATGGAAAGGGTGGAGAAAAAGAAATACTTTCTCCCAGGTTGGTTATATGCTGCATAATGAATCTATGGCCACAAGAAATCACAGGGCCAAAAAGAGTTCAATAAGACTCCAAAAAGGATTAAGTACAGACAAAATTTCCACCCACACGTGCTAAATTAAAAAACAAACAAAAAAGTTGTTGGTGGAGTGAAAGTCTGAGTCAAAGTTTGGATCTCAGTTCAAATTCAAAGATTCCTCAAGTTTGGTGGCGGAGAGGTTTCAAATGTAGAGAGCCAGTTTGAACATATCTAGTTACATGCTACATTCAGCCTCAAATTTTGAGGCATAGACTGATCAAGCCTGCAGTGATCAAGAAGGAATTTTCAGAACATCTCAAACTAGAGACCATGGATCACATATGGAGAGTTGGCTAATTACATGGGGTGCCTTCTCCTTATTTCAAGCAGCTCAACTGCAGTGAAGTATGTAATATCCATTTCCATGAAAGCAATTGCTGTGGTTGCCATATGGTTGTTATACTTCTATCAGCAGAATGTGAAGTGGCCTTGTGGTCAAATCTTTATCCTGTTCACAATCTCGGTATCAAAATCCAGTCAAGAGTACTTGAGAACCTCCAAAACGCACCGCAAAACTATGAAGTTATATTCTGGTTTCATCTTTTTCTAAATCAGATATAAACTTTTGCTGGAGGCAGGTCGTCTGACTAGCTAGACCAAACATGAGAAGCCCCAAGACTATATTGCAGGGATTGATATGCAGATATTGCTTCTTGTGATTCTACTGTCTAGAAAATTTTCCCGCCTTATAAGAGATCAAAATATCCTAAACAACATTTTGCTTTTTGAATGTATTTAAATTGATGTTCGCAATTATGACAGTTTCAATACTGACAGCTCTGGAGAAAGAAGTCTTATCAGAAAAAAAGATGGGTAGTGGCATTGCAAGGTTCCCCACAGTGCCCCATGCCAGTGCACATCCTAATGGAAACCTGGTTTGGAGCATGTTGCGTGAAGTGTAATTTAGTCTCCATCCCTATTCATATCTTCCTATCAAGGCAAGGGTGCCAATCAATGCCAATTTTTGTGGGAGTGATATGGACACTTGTTGTCTAGGAAGCTGATTAAGACCAATCAACAGCCATTAGAAAACAGAAGCTGGGTTCTGGTAAGTGACTTAAAAGTGAAATGCACTGTATTCCACAACCTGAACATATTTCCCCCCACTTCACCTGCCATGAACGGAATAAACAAACAAGCAAACTTACTTTCTGGTGTTCCCACACTTCTTAAAGCAAATGCACAGTGTGTGTGACCACGAATCTCACCAAATCCCACATTCACCTTATACACTACACAGACCTGTGGGCACCATTAAAAGAGGACATTTATCAACTTTTGTATTTGCCACTCTCTCCTTTAAAACTTTGTAAAATGAAGTGTACTGTCAACAATTTCATTTTAATAAGAATGAACAAAAAGACTCCATTTGAAAAGAGAAGGTGGCAGGGAAGGAGAGGGAGGTCCTTTCACTGCAGAGGAAAGGTTTACGGAGATTGGCAGCATTTCTTATTCCAAATAGATGGATAATACTGCATAACTGATAAATACTATGGTGCAGTGAAGGTCAGTTTTTAATGGTGCTCACTACAGGCCTGATCCAAAGCCCATGGAATTCAACTAACATCTCCCCATTGACCTCAATGGGCTTTGGATCAGGTGCTATAGTGTGTTACATTTTGACATCCGTGTCCTTATTGGATTTGCCAGGCACCAACAATGGTACAACTTGTCCTTGTCAGCCTTAAGCGCTCTCACATTATATACCTTCCATCACTTTATTGTTTTTGTTTTGCCAGGTGTCAACAGGTATGATGAGATGCAGGCAGTAATGTGACACCAAAGTTATAAGTTAGAGGCAAGACTTTCTGCAACAAAACACTTTCAACATTTATGCAGGCAGCCTGTGCAAGTCTAGTCTGGGTTAGAATGCAAGTGTAATGAAACTGGCATCTCTCTCTCTCTCTCTACACGTAAGTAAAGTGGCTGATATTTTCAAAAATACCAGAGTGACTTAGGAGCCTAAGCCCAGTTGAATGTTAACAGGACTTGAGCTCCTAATTGACTTCAGTGGTTTTATTTTTACCCATCAGCACCACCAACAGGCACCAACCATGTAGGCAGACAAAGAAGAATGTAGAATGTAGGGCATCAAGTAAGATTTTTGTAAGTTGGACTTTAAAGTATTTTATTCCGTACTGCACAAATCTCTACCTATGGGAAAGATAGGCCATGTCCTCTATACCTTAACTTAAAAATAATAATAAAGTAGGACATGAAAAGTGCTAGAGAAGCCATCTCTTCATCTCAAAGCACTGAACACAAAGTGGGTAAACGGAGGCACAGAGACTACAGGACTAGGACTGAGGTCTACTAAATCCCTATCCAGTGTTCTATCCACAGCAATGTGCTGCTTCCCATCAAAGCAGTGAAAAATATTACTGTTCACAGCTCCATCATGGTGCAGATTAACCAGAACTTATCAAAAAAGACATAATGAAATCTTTACCTCCATTTGAGTCTGCACGGAAGATTTGGTGCGGGGTGCGCAGGGTAGCAGAAGCAAAAAGGTTCTGCAAAACAACCAATTATTGTTTGGTACATTGAGTATTAGCCTTAGCAATCTAACTTATTAAAAACAGTTAAAGATTTAAAAGTAATGAAGAAATAAAAAAGATTTAATTCTTTAAATCTGCATGAAAGAGTCCAATAGGAATTATCTAATGATTTTCACTGCATATTTTATAAGATAGGTGATATTTTATTCATGGGTAAAAGCAAATATAACAATTAGGAATAATTAGCATTTTTGCACAGAGTGTTATCTAATAAGTTAAAATACACATACAATTCTTCATTTAAATTCTGTTCCTTTGCAGTTTTCCCCCTCTGATTTAGATCTTTTCCACTTAATGCAACTGCTGCAGAATTCCTGCATGAAGAGAATCTTGCAGCGTACTGGAGGCTCTCAACTTTGATATCTTATTTCTTCCTCTCCCTTCATTTTTCACTCATCTTCCTTTTCAATTTCCTCTTGAGCATGCCTTGTCAGCTAAACCTAGAATAAACTTTCAGGAAACTTCTGTATTTCATCTTCTTCCACTATATTTCCCTGTCATTCCAAAACGTGTGCGTGTGTGTAACGAAAGCTACTTAAAATCTAAGCTTTCTCCTGCAAATCTTATTACAATCAGTTTACAATTGCCTAAAACTACAGTATTTACTTTTATACAGGAAGACTTTGGTATAGTTTTAATACTATACATATACATTGTAGTTACTAGATTATCTTGGCGTATACTGAAGAAGTGTTATCTTTTTTTCAGTGCTCACCACTTCTCCTACAGTTCATACTGTACTTTCTATGTCATGCCAACTTCTGTTCCAAAGCAAGTATGAGGCTCAAAAACAACAAAAACCAACATTGCACAAAAACAGATACAATCTCCCCCCCTTCAGTATCACAAAATGACACCACATTGCCACAGTTCCAAGTCCCACCTCTTACCAGAATTCATATTCAGCACCCAAATTCTTCTCCATGTCATTATCAGCCTAAAATGCTATTCTGGGTCATCTGGCATTTAAATAGAAAAGTAACAACTGTCCAAGTCATATGCACTATTATTAATTGTTGTCTTTTCTGAACCATGCCAATCGCCCCATTTCTCTTTCTCCTCCTCCTCCACAACTAAGGGTCTAGAATAACCAGATTTACTAAGTAAAAACTGACATGTACTGAGAGAATATCACAGGGGAGAGTTTTGGTGGTACGTATCCAAGGGAGCATTTTGAAAGCTGAAAAAGGGGGATGAGAACAGAGGCCTTTTCCTCTCTCCCTCTGCATTTAAGTTGTCACCCTCTCACTTTCCAGATTAAAAACCATTACACCTTTACACTAACAGGCAGGATGGGAGACAACTATTTCCTTATCTGCACCCTCTAGGTTAACCTACTTTAGGATGCTGAAACCTTGACAACAATTTTCATAATTCATGGATTACTTCAGTCCTACCTCAACTGCTGTTGACAATGGCTTGGCTGCTCGCATAATGTAATTGTTTCAACATTTGGCAGAAATGACTTGCTAGACATTCCACATTCCACCTGGTCCCTATCATGCTTTCTCCAACACTGGTCAGTAACAACTTGAACCAGTCTACGTTAGCATCCAAGTCATATGCAACATTAGTTATGTCTATCAAGAGCCATTTTTAGTAACTGTGGCCTGCAATGGGTTGCTTTCCTAGTTGTTGATGGTCTTTATATGGGGGCAGGGTGGGGTGTGTGTGGAGGTAGTTTGAGGACCAAGAGGCAACACAATAGGGAAGTCAGGGTGTCAACATGCAACAATCTGATAGGATGATATTCCTAGAAGTGCATATGGACTTTGGAAGCAGCTTGCCAGTTTCATTAGCTCAGATGACCATCAGCTCCTTCTAGGATAACCAGATGTCCCGATTTTATAGGGATAGTCCCAATTTTGGGGTCTCTCTCTTATGTAGGCTCCTATTACCCCCATTGCCATCCCAATTTTTCACACTTGCTGTCTGGTCATCCTAGCTCCTTCTAATGTCCAAAACATCAACAGGTTTAAAAAATAAATAAATAAAAAAAAACCCCACAACACCACAGACACAATGATATTCTAAGTTTTCAAGGGCACAAGGTAACTATATTTATTGAACTCTTGCATTACATTGTCTGACGGCATTTGGCATATTAACACTTTCCATATATCAATACTAGTTAATCTGTAGATCTTATTAAGATGATGTAAACAAATTTTCTGGGTTTAGACATTTTTTCTGCTTTTTACCAATAAAAACTGTTTCCATTTAATATAACAGGTCTACAGTCCCAAATCCATCAGGACATTGCCCGTGCCCTCAATTTGCACCACTGAAAATTGAACACCTGTCTGGTATTTTAGTGTATATAAAATTATAAAATTTTAGTATTTTATATGTTAGGGTAAGTTGTGTTTTGGCAAATTTTAACGTAAAACCAGAAACCATTATAACCCATACCAAGATAAATTTTGTCTCTCTTAAAACATATTGTCAATGCCATTATTAAAAAAAAATTAATTTGCTACAATAAGGTAAAACAACTAAACACAATGATCAACAGTACAAATAGCCAGAAAAGGCTAAATAGTAAACATATTTTTAAAAGCTCCCCAATAAATTCTACAAGCTGTCACAGCAGATAATGTAAATTCAGAGCAGGCTGTAAATTCAAGCCTTTATCGGAGGAGTAACCCAATACCGCATGCTTTATAAGATGAGGGAGAAGAAGAGAACCATAGTTAATATCTTTGTTCATTAAGTTAAACGAACCTTAGTTGGTATATTTAAACAGGAACAGTCTCAGCCATAAGGGATCCCCACCACCACACACCACACACACACACACACACACACACACACACACACGGTATTTTCAGAGATAGCACTCTGAGAATAAAGACTCTGCACCTATAACTAGTCATTTGAAAGCATACATAGTATCAACAATTGACGTTAGACATTTGTTAAAAAGCCATTTGAAATAGGATGCTTATTTGTTCAGCTGTATACAGTACGAAGACCCTGAAGTAATTTAAGCAGCCACTAAGACACTAAAAGCAGTCACTTAAGTCTTTTGAGTAAATCATACTCTGTCAGCTATGGGCCTGATCCAAAGCCTACTGGACTCAAAGGACAGACTCCTGTGATTTCAGTAGGCTTTGGATCAGGCCCTACGTGACTGCAAAGAAACTCACTTCAGAAAGCAGTGACACCTAATGGCAAATATGTCCTTAGAAGACAACAACAAGCCATAATCTATGCACAGAAGATTTTCCCTTCTATGAGTAGTGTAATTAGCATTAAAAATACATTGTAGGGACCCAAAAGGGCGTAACAGTGCTAAGCTCTTGGAAGAGAATTTCAACAATAATGCATATAAAGACATTAAGTATGTAGTGTACAATATATTTTGGAGACTCTCATATATTAATAAAACATACTAGCTGCTAAACATATGCTATGCTGTGTACTTGATGACTTCATAGCATTGTAAAAAAAAGCTACCCTGGCAAATTATAGTGAAGTGTAGAACAGAAAACTGAAGGCCTTTTTGGTCTATTGAAATACTCATTTTTTCCTATTATCATGTGCTTGTTTATTTCCCGTACCATACAAAACAGATTTCCACAAATATGAAATATTTGTGGGACTACAATATTAATGAGTTATTGATGTGCAATACATCATTGTTAGCAAGGGCCATATTAATCACAAGATCAGCACGGTATTTATTTAATAATATACTACATAGGTGCAGAAACATGGGCATAGCAAGCAATAAAAAGTAAAGGTTTGTATGCAAAATGCTAGGACTTATGCTGATATACTGTATCAGTGAGAAATGTCTGAGCTTATTATGAAGTATATAAAACAAGTTCTATACTAAAAAGATTTGAACAAAACTTTACTTATAAGGCACACCCATCAAGGGAGCTGATCAGATTCTTATACTGGCACAGATCTCCAAAGTATAAAAGTTCCTTGGAGTGGTACGACACAGACTTAATATCAAGCAAATCCTGAGATGCTAATGTGTATACTTCCATACTAGTTTTTTCACTTTTCCTGCATAATTTTTTTGGGGGTGCGGGTGGTATTTGAAGGATGTCACAAGATCTTAACAGAAAAAAACATGCCTCCACTGAATATACAAGTTGTTCCTCTATTATTAAAAGTGTATATTGAATTAGTGTCTACACACCTTAACAAGGTTGGGACCCCACTGTGCACTTGACCACCATCTAGTACAGGATCATCCCTGCTGCAAAAGAGCTTGCTGTCTAAAAGTTTTGGTGCATTATTGTTTTTATAAAATTCTGTTATTTAAAAAAAACTGCAAGACACAAATTTGTGTTTTGAACTTTCCAGTTGATATGGAAAAAGTTAGGAGCAGCATGCTATTGGGTATTATTGGGTGGCGAGAGATACAATATATAGTAACCTTAACTTCATTTGCATACTGCAATCTTACTGGTTAAAGTAGTGCTACAGTTGTACTGCATTATTCTTTAAAGTGATTGTAATGACATTTTACACCTGCGCGCTTATACGATAAAGATTTTCTTTGCTACCGGACCCAGACAGCTTTGCTTCATCTGATACAGGCATGTGTTTGTGTATTTATGCATTACATAAACACATGTACATGGTGTATGTGCACAGTAATATCTCTAAGATAAAGGAGTGAGCACTTATTACAAAATATAAGACCCTTGGCAGAAGATATGAACCATACACAAATCTTGCAGTAGACTAGAAATGCCACCTAATCCCTGCTTAATTAAAGGCACCGTTCTAAACTCCTGTTGTGTTTAGGGAGTAAAGAGTGTGGGACGACTGATGTATGAAGAAAATAGCAGGCAGCGTGGCTAATCTCAAAGACTTCAGAGCTTTCGAGCTACATAAATCAGAGCCACTTTTTGAATAGCCTCATAAAACACAGTATCATTGCCATTCTGCTCACAGCTTTCGAGTTCTTCCTACAGCATACAGATCATTAGGAAACTTCTAAGCAATCAAGTAATGCGAGTCTGAGGAAATTACTCAATCAATGCACAGGCTCAGAGAAGCAACATAACACAGAACTGCATAATTCTGACATGTCATATCCCCCTCTTTTTATATAGGGGTAAGGATAATTACAGTGGAGGTGATCCATTTCAACATTTTCATAAGCATGCTTAATGCAGGCTTTCTGAACTGCCAACTCCTATTTATAATACTTAGCCAACAGAAACATTAACTATGGGCAGCCCTATCACTATTCAGAGGAACATATTTTGGAAAAATAGACTGATTTGCCCTAAAAATTAACAGAAAATACAACTAGAATAATTAAAAGGGTGTTCGTTTGGAAGAGAAAAATGAATCAGTATTCCATAACACAAAAAACTCCCCACACCATCCCCAACATATTAATCACAGCTGCTAATTCTAGGTAGCCATTCGTGTTGTGGTAGTCTACTGAGCTGTCTGATAGGATAGTTACACATTCAGAAATACAATCTTTTTATGGTAAATATATCAAATACTCAACATGCAGTCAAGTGAGGCAGTTAGTGCACTATAATGAATATATACCATCATAAAGGAATACATGTGCAAAGGATTAGGATGTTAGTTCTATTTCTTTTCAAGATTCTCCCCCTCCCCGCCCAACCTCCCCTATACATGGGCTCTCTATATTAGAAATATTTTCCACTTGAACATGTGGAAAATGTTAACATTGTAGAATTATGAAAATAGCTTATTCTTATTTTGCTCATTGCCTGAGGGCATCTGTATTACATATCTGTGTTACTTTTACTCCAGAATTTAAACATTTCCTTTTCTTCTTTGGCTTTGAAAATCCCATCCACAAGTATTAGAATAATTTGTTGATTGATTCTCTCCCCCATCCTTTATTGTTATTTAAAATATTAAAACTAAAAACCATGCCATCTTAAATTGACAATGGCTTTTCATTATTCTTGCTCAAATGCATTATCTGTAACTTAATATTACCTATACATGGAAACAATCAAATTAGGGTTTCATAAAACCTAGAATACAAAATTTAAGGGTCATTTTGGATATTATTATGGTTTTCACCTCTGAGTTCTACAGGATTGCCTGTTTTAATTGCTGACCTATTAGACATTCAAGTATCTGTAATTGCAGGTCATTTATTTTCAATTTTAAATTATAAAACGATTTAGAGCTATGTGTAACAATTATAAATTTGCCAGTATCATGGCAACATAAAGCAGTCTATAAAAAGAGCTAATCCCCTTGTCAAATGTACTAATTGTCTTTCAAGTCAAATTAATTGTGTGAGAAGCAACCACTTTGGTCCCCCGCCTCCCTCCACCCAGAGGATTTACTGTGTTGATGCATCTACCAACCAATGGCACTTTAAAGAAAGAGGGGAGCAGTAAATACTTGTGTCCTATATACCAGATAAAATAAATAAGTTTAAACAATAACAAATAGAAACAACAATTACCAGTGCAAAGAGAAGAAAGGAGATATTTTCCTCTGTCGGTACTATACCCAACAGCTACAGTACATGCAACTGATCATTTAATAAAAAGGACTGGATATAGTGCATTCACTTTTCCCACATCAGGTAGATGATTGTTACACGGTAAAGATGTCACCCCAAACCCTAAGATGTGGTCAATGAGTGATAAGCCCCTAAAAATCAAAAGCACTAGGCAGTGTGACTAATAGTTTACAACTGCAAAGAAATTAATAAGCCATGCTCTCTTTAAAAGGAGGGCATATTGCTCTGCCTCAGGAGAAGACTGGAGGTTCCAGTCAAGGCTAGCTATTAGGATTGACCCCTGTAAAGTTCTGTACCCATGGGAATTGATAGCCGGTGGGCGGCTGGCGATCTTAAATGAAGAGTTGGACAGCTGCCCCAACGCTGGTGTCACTTTCAAAGCTGCAAGTGGAGGGATGGAATGCTAAATTCGGATCTTACTTTCCCTGCTACACACACTGCTGCTATAAATGATAGGCACAGACAGACATGTTTACAAAGGCAACCTCAGAGAGCGGGCGAGCCCCCTGGATCTAAGGGGCCTGGCACTGGAAGCCAAGAAGGGATCCGAGGCAGAGCACTAGCTGCATTTGCACACCCAGGCTCCCGCACGGCGGACACCTGAGAACAAGCTCCCCCCGACCCCAGCAGGGGGATTGGGCTTTTTATTTTATTGCCCGCCTTGCAGTCAGGCATCCACATTTGTATGCTCTTGTTCCTCCTGTCTGTTTGGGTTTGCAGATCATTCAGCGATGGGGGGGGGGGGGGGAGAGATCTCCCCTCCAGGCAAATCCCCCCCGGGGAAAGCAGGGGAACCCGCGCTGTCCCCTGGCGGGGAGAATAAAATGCCCTTTAACAATAGGCACCTATTTCTAAGGGGCGTGCGCGCAGAGGAGAGGCTGGGAGGGAGGGACTGTTCCCCGGCAGGCCGGGCTGCCACATGGAGGGGGATCCAGCTGTCTCTCGTTCCCTATGCCCCTCTCTGTCTGGATAGAAATGTGGGTTACAGCTTGAGCTTGCTGCGGACAGCGCTGTGAATAATAATCATACACACACAGCGCCTCCCTCCCTCCAGCTCTCCGACTCCCCGTGTGGCCATCATGCTGCCAATAGGTGGGGCCACAAGCAGCTCCAGGGCAGGCTCCTTAACCCCTTCCAGGGTGGCAGCAGCAGCAACCCCTAGTCCCCCTAACTCCGCCACAGCGCTGGCCGAGGGGACGCCCCCACCCGCCTCTGCTGCCCTCTCTGTGAAGACCGGGCCGGGGGAAGAGTGAGAATCCCGGATCGGGGACGGAGCAGAGGGAGGTGCGTCTGGACCCCGAGTCCCGGTCTGCACAGCAGCTGGCTCCGAATCCTTCCGGGAGCGGGTTTACGCGGCCCCGGCTTGCTGCTGCGCCGCCCCCTCCAGCTGGGATAGCAGCGGCGCCGCTTACCCTGGAGGGAAGGAAGGGTTAGCGGGGGGGCTAAACGGGACATCTTCCCCTTGCACACAGAGCTGCTTTGCGAAACCCAACAGCTCACGTTGCCAAACCACCTGTTCCGCCGCGGCGGCGAGGGGTGGCTGTGGTTATTAGACACCATCTGGGGGATACTTTCGGGTTCCCAGATAGGGCAAATTAGTGAGTCGCGGGGAAAGGGGGTGGGGGGGAAGATTCGTGCTAAGGGCAAATACAGGGGGTGTGTGAACTCTCCCGCTACCCCCCCAAAAAAACCCCTCCAAGCCACTAGATACGAAACCCAAGATTTAAACACACATCATCCATCAAGAACCGTTAATAAAGAGCAACTGTAAAAAAAAGGGGGGGGTGGAGGGGGGAGAAAAGCAAAGATCTTTATGGGAAGCAATGATACGGAGGGGGAAAGGGAGAGCAGGAAAGAAGATGGCAAGAAGGAAAAGGGACTGCAAAGAGCGCGAATGAGAGAGAGACGTTGCAAAGGCGAGCTCGAAAAGTAACCAGCAGATGCAGTAACCCCCTTACCTATATGTATGATTGAATCTGCAATCGCCGCTTCCCAGGTTCGAGTCCACCAGACGGACACAACCAAGATGAGGGAGAAAACTTCCATGTCCTCCTGGGGTTTAGTTTTTTTTGTTTTTTAAAAGAGCGTCAGATCTCTTCTTACAAGGAGGATAATGAAGGACAGCGCAGCAAGCCCAAGAGTTGGAGATGCCGGAACACTGTTTAAATCCCGATTGCCTGTGTACAGTAGCTGATGGCTCGGGGGAGAGCCCAGGGTTTGGGGCGCCCCTCTCCTTTACAAGAGCCCCGCGTTACTTCGGGGGGCTTCTGGGCATAGCGACCACAGCTGCTGTTAGTTCGGGCAGCGAATCCATCCAGCCCGATTGCTTCTCTGGGCAGCAGGCGCCTCTTCGTCAGACCATCTCCATCCTTCCGCAGGGTCCAGGGATCGGCTCAGTCCCGGCGCCTGCACAACAACTTCCAACCCACCACACACACACACCGCGCGCGCGCGCACACACACACACACACACACACACACACAAAACCCTCTTGGCCCGAGAGCCCCAAACCCCGGGAGCCCGCAGCAAATAACTCGCCTTCAGTAAGGAAGGAGGCGGAGCGGGGAATCAAGTAAATAGGAGATCCCGGTTCTAGAAGCCAGATTCCTGCAGGAAAAGCCCCCCCTAGGCCAAAAAACAAAGTGAACTTCAAGGTAATGCAGATAGTAATGCAGAGATTTTCCCCCACCCCCTGCTTAGAAATTGCTTCCCACAACTGGTGGAGAAATCTGCAAATCAAGCCCAGCGTGCTGTCTGTGTCGCGCAAGGTAGTGGTTGGACAGGGCAGGAGACAGAGAAGCAGTGCCTGGAGCAAAGCAGAGGGAAGCAGCTGATGGTCCGCAGGATGCTTTAGAGCTTGCTTTGCTGGTGGGATGCAGAGAGAGCTGGCAGCTCCAGCACGTTGCCTAGAAATGGATCACCTAGGAGGAGAAGAGCGAGCGAGCGATAGTGTTATCAGCTAGAGAGACAGAGAAAAAGCGAGGGGGGCTCCCCTCTAATAACCACCTCCTCCCCCTATCTGCAATACAAGGGAGAAGCAAAATAGAGCTCTCATCTTCCTTGAAATCTTCAGCTGGGACGGAGTAAAAGACAAGCAGGAGTGCATGCAGCCTAAAAATGCACTAGAGGAGGGGAAAAGACCTTTTTTGAAATGTAATGCTCAGCTTAAAAAAAAAAAATCCACCCCATTTGTTTAACCTTGTAACTCCACCGCAGGTATCAAGTTCAAAGCTAGATGGACACTTCTGCTTTTCCAGTCTTTGACAACTGAATCAGGGACATTGCTTGAAGGGAAGGGAAAAATAATCAGGGTCACCTGGTCGCAGAGGAATAAAAAAAGACCTAGAAAGCTATTTATATGATTTTAATTATCTACAATTTTGATTGAATAGTCACAATTATTTTAAAACTGAATTGCCCCCTCCCCCGCAAATCAGAGCCAATGTAAAAGCCATGGGAACTTGCACTTGCATAGCACTTTTCATTCTCAAGGCACTGTAAAATCCTTAACTGTTTAATCCTCACTCACCCTTTGACATCAGTATGTATATTATCCCCATTTCACCGTTGGAAAACAATGGCAGAGAGAGATCAAAACTTCTCCTGTGGGCATATTATTCCCAGGTGCCCACTTCAGGGTTTCTTGCACTTTCCTCTGAATCGTGCTTACTGTCTCCTGTTGGAGACAGGACAGTTGACTAGATGGAGAATTGCTCTGATCCAGGAGGATAAATTTTATGTTCAGCATGAGCAATTTATAGTACACAATGTGGAACCTGTGTGTAAACTTCACTCCCACGTACAGCATAGCTCTATAAACACCCCTTCTGTGTCATTTCCAGACCTCTCCTTAGCAGAGACTTTTATAACAGATTGATATGTTTGGCAGAAGCTAACTGAAGATCACCAAATTTACTCCATGTGTGACCTATTCAGTTCTCTAATGGAGACTAGTTACCACTTTAAATTATGAGCTGCACCCCTATAGGCTTACTTATAAAAAGTAATCAAGGATTTAGGACAGGAAATAAAAAGTTCTTGACAAAAAAAACGCCAAAGCATTAGAGCATCTGCTAAGGAGTGAGATCATTTAAAATATGCAAGCAACTTTAGCTTTGCTTAGATCCATACTTCCCCAGATGGTGATATTCAGACGATTTAGGGCGGATCCAAAGTGTATTGAAGTCAATGGCATTCGTTCCATAGACTTAAATGGGCTTTGGATAGGGCCCTTAGAGTATGACAATCATAAGTCAGTTTAAATTCTGAGATTCAAATACAAGTAGAAAATATGGAACTGAAAGAGGAAGAAGTTACTCAGCAAAAGTGAGCAAACTATCTCACAGAATACCATTTGTATGTTACATGCACTCCAAGCCCAGGATAGAATTCATCAGATAGACCTGCTTTGTCAACAATAGCAAAAAAGCTTTTTATTGTATATAGCAGGTGTCACACAGCATATGCTAATGTATTGGGCATTGACTTTAACTAGTAATAATTCAGAGAAACTTTAGAAGCTACTTTACTCATTACTACTTCTCCACAAAAGAACAAAGTTCATAAGAAATGTTAATTTGCTTCAGATGGGGGTACATATAAGAGCAGTACTCTAATTATGTACTGTGCACAGTAGGCAGAATAAGAAATGTAATGAAAATCTTTGGAAAAATTCATTTTAATTAGTACTTTAGGTAATGTTAAGAACTCTGGTGCCTTATCTAAAAGTCAGCTGTCCTCACTGACTGTTTAAAACATCTAGTAAATCTATCCTAGATTAACCACAGTAAGGGCAAGTTCCATTCCAGGTTGTGATCCCAACTTAGTAGGGCAGGAGGCATAGCTGAAAGATTGTAGATCAACGACTCATTAGATTCTTGGCAGTATGACTCATTTTATAAAATTGTAATAAGAGAGTAATAAAGTTAATTTTTGAATGCTGATGTGAGAAAGTCACATGGCACACTTCCTGAAAATTTGGGAGGAGGAAATCGTAGGTTAACTTTATTTGAATTAGCTTTTGAAAGAGCTTTAGTCAATTAAAAAAACAATTATTGAATTAAAATGCATCCCTGTAAAGCATAAGAATCAGTGCTAAACCTTTTTGAACTAAAAAACACCATTACCTACATATGTAGATTGAAATATACTGTACTGGAGGATTTTTTACTATAAAATATTTGTCAGACATTACATAGTGTACATACTTTCCATAAATTCTTGGTATAAGTTTTCAGTTCATTTTGAAGTCAGAGACTCATCCTGTGACAATGTAATTTTGAAAAGACTACTGGATTTTAAGTACAAATTGTTTAAATAAATGCAATCATTGTTTTATGGATGCTGGTGCAGTAATGTGAAAATTGCTCATTGCAATGTTATTAATTTGCTTCAGTTCAGACTCAATAAGGGTCTAATCCAAGCCCAGCAAAGTCAATGGGTGTCTATTGAGTTGACTTTGAACCAGGCGTATAAAGATACACCCTGTGTGGCTGAAGCATACTGTTTCTACATTGGACTATTTGCCTCTATATTTCCCATTGTTGCTACTACCACGGCTGCTCCATTGCTACCATCGATGGTCTATGCTAGTGCTCCCACCAATGACAGCATTAAAACAAACCCACCTGTCCTGCTCAGCAAGGATCTAGATAGACCACACAACAGTTAATACGCTGGCAGCTACCAATGGCCTGGTTACTCTAGTGTCCCAAGTATTGCTACTGTTGGTGGAACAAAGATAGGAATGTTTTGTCAAATCTAATGTAGATAAGACAGAGGCAAACTCCATCAATTTTTTCCAACTCTCTCCTCTAAGCCAGCGAGTGACTTGCTTCTGCTTTATTTAATATACAAGCAGTATATTTCAAAAATCTAGAGCTCTCATCTGGTCAATTGCTCCACGCATCTGGACCTTTGTGCCTGCATGAAAACCCACTGAAGTCAGTGGGATCTCATGCAGGAACAAGGGTCTAACCATGCAGAATACTTAGACAATCAGGATCTAATTGACGATCACATGCACACTGTTTGGTCTAATATTTGCTTAATTCTGAGCTCTACCAGTTTCTGTAGTGACTGAAGAACTAAACATAGCACCAAACCAATCATTTATAACCCTCTATTGGCTCATGTTAGAAGGTAATTAGAATACTGGAACATTATAATGAAAGTTCTGAATTACATAGTAAACATTAACATTTGCATAAACGAAGACTAATTTAAATGTTATTTCTGCAGTAGATTTTATATTTCATAGTGTTTGTTAATGTACTGCACACAACTAGAACATAGGATTTATCCATCATAGATTAGTCCATCTGCTCTTACATCCAGCTTCTGGCAGTGTCCAATACATAATGCTTCAGAGGAAGGCAAAAACATAATGCACCTAGCCAACTGAGCAATGCTATACTCAGCGGGAGAGGGAGGGAATATTCCTTCCTGACCTGAACAAGACATCAGCTTGATATTCAGTTAGCCTTTTTTATCATAGCTTGCATAGTTACAAATCTTAACCATCATGAAGTTATCCTTTAAAAAAAAAAAAAAAAAAAAGACCATGTTTAATTCAATTCAGTTACCTTCTGTGGCAATGAATTCCAACATTCCCCTGGCTATGAAAAACAACATTTCCTTTACACCAAAATTCAGCCCTTTCTTTCAAAGAGTGGCTCAATAGTCGCATTATGGGGCAGGATTAATAAAATCTGATCAGTCCTGAAAGGGAACCATCAATCACACATGTATAACAGGCATATCCAAATGCTTATTGATGCCATCTGAACATGGGATAGTTGCCAGAAGGACCCATCAACAATTGTTAAAGATTAGCTTCTATTTCTAGACTTTTTATATAATTTGTTTTAGTTTTTCACTAGAGCCTCTTCTTTTTGGACTCCTTGAAAATCTTTTAAATGGATATACCTGACAGGGAAAATTAACAGTAATTTTGTGTGTGTTCATATTTCTTTGACTACACAGGAAAATGGGCTTGCTTTCATATTCATCCAACATTGTAACATGATTTGTCACAATATAGTAATATTATGGATAAAGCCACAATCTCTTAACATTTGCAACATTACATGCCTCACAAACTAAAGTAACAAATCTGTAGTTGATAGACATAGGCAGACACTTGCAGAGCCACATTTCAATGGAGTTGCAGGAAAGTGCAGCATCCTGCCTATGCAAATCCCATTTAGAATTGAGTTCTAAATCCTCATTTAAGTGACAGGAGCTAGAGATTAAATATTGTACCAATTAAATAATAGTATATTTAAGAGGAATTAAACATTGTTCATATGTGGATTTTTAAGAGTTCAAATAACTTGAAAGCTTGTTGCACTGAAGACTAGTCAGCCAAACTTTTGACAGTAAAACAAATATAAAAAGCCTCATTAATTTACCACAGTATTGTTAATTGAACAGCGTATCAATCTTCACACCATAGAACATTTCCAGTTTTACAGGCTTTACATCAGATTGACCAGAAAGTCCCCTCACTTCCCCTTCTTTTTTTAAGATGTCTACAGTGCTTGCAAAAGGTTTCTGATTGACAGTCCTGGAAATGAAATTCTCTGTCTATACAATATAATGCTGCAAGCGCACACTGCTCTGCCAATGTCTATGCACCCTGACTTCAAGGGGAAAACTGCTAGATTTGAGATTAGTTTAGTTTCCAAGTCAGTCAGTCAGTCAGTCTTTGGTCTGTCTGGTATTGCTTCAAACAAGGGGTCCAACTGGAAGGGTTTTAGTTGAGGGAACATTTGTTCACTAGCCAATAGCTTTCAGAGACCACTAAATAACTTTTCAAATTGTAACTTCAGTCCAGAACTGATTCCAAGGCGACAGGCTCTGTATTGTGAGATATAGTTTGGGTTAATAGTCAAAGAAGTAGGATGCAAGAGTTTCTGCATCTAACAGTGCCTCAGACATTGACTCCATCATGGCTTTGAACAAAATAAATACCTTCTCTGTGCCTCTATCATCCCATCTGTATAAAGGGATGATTTACCTTTTCTGAAAGGAATACTATGAGGACCAGTTAGTTCATTTTTTACAATGTACTGATGATGGCAAATGCTATCAGAAATGCTAAGTATTATATCCCCTGGTCAATCTCCCAAGTCATCCTGTCCCCCACTAACCTAGAAGTGTGAATGCATATGAATGGGTAGAGATTTCCTTTGATGTTTATGCAAGTGAACACAAAATGAGTAATACATATGATTACCTCTAAACCCTTATCCTAAAGGTAAACACACGAGACCATCACCACGTGTCATTTACCTTGTATTCTGTGAAAATAAGTGAGAGAGGCACAGCAAAAAAAATTGCAAAGCATTTAGCTTTTTCTAATACATTCTTATTGAGTTTACTTGAGAGCTTATGCCTCATCCTTTAGCCTCACTGAACTTGGAAAGTGATTATGGAGTAAAAATCAACCCTTAAAGTATCCAGTGTTATCAGAATGAATTAGCAGGGCCTGCTGCTGAAGTGGATTTATTTTGCCTCCCTTTAAGCTCCAATGTCATAGATCTCCCATGTTGCCTGAACCATCCTTGTATACACTTTACTTATAAACTTTTGAGCTACTGGAGAGTGCTGTCAGAGCCTAGTGCCAGTGAGATTTCCCTGGGCCTGATCTAAACAAAATAAAGCTTCAAAATTATGAGTCATGTTGCTGAAAGTTGTATATTTTGCTGGCAGAGGGGACATTTAGGGTAAACAACCTGCTCTCAGGGACCTGTGTACCTTCATCACTGCATACTTTAGAGAACCCGTGATAGATTTTTATAAGACACAGGCTACAAAAGCAAATATATAGGGCTAAATATCATGTTTGCCATCTGACTCAAGAAAGAAGTGGCACCCCCCAGGAGCAGACGAGGGAATGAATTGTGATTCTTACACCTCCTTGCTCTGGATGTGGGTCGAGTATGTAACTTCACTGCTTTTCACGGAGCAGCTTGTTACTTCTTATGTGCCCAGCTAGGTACCCTGGCCAGCGAGTGAGTGAGGCAGAACCAAAGCTCATGCCACTGCCTACTCTTTTCTTGCTTTGCAACCTTCCTTACCACCTGGACTCGCCTTCTCTCCCCTCCTCACCCCCTTCTGGAGCATATCCATCTCTGACACCCCCCTACCTTTTGGAGATTCGCTTCCTCCCAAAAGTCTCTCCTCTTTCCCTTCATTGTTTCCCCTTTGTTCATTCATCACCCTCTCTGGCTCTACGCTGTGGATTTTTAAAAGGTGTTTTAGTCATTGCACTGCTCAGCATTTCAATGCTTACCTGACTTAGGAGCCTATGTCCCATTGACTTTCAGTGAAACATAGGCTCCTAAATTATGCATTGAAATGCTGAGTGGAGCAACACCTAAAAGTATCTTTGCACATCTGTAGGCCTAAATGCCTCCAAGGTAATAAGGAGACCACATCCCCGGTTGCCTCTTCAGAGCAATAGCCCTGAGAGGCCACCTCCCATGTATCTGGAGGATCCAGGATTAGGGTCGCTGCCTTCTAGCTGGGCAAAAACTAAGATCCCTTTATACAAAGCCATGATCTTTTATATTGAAGCAATAAAGGAACCTTCCTACTAGTGATCGATGAAGGACATGTGTGTGCTGCAATTTGGAGAAGGGCAAGTGAATTGGACCCTGTTTACCAGATGGTGAAGGAGGGGAAGTGTAAAAGGGACCAGGAGGGGAAAGTGAAGAATTGGCTCTGGGAACATAAAGGGTTACAGCACGGTGGGATCAGGGTACACTGCAATCCTGTTCTGAGCTATTCTTGACGTGGCCCTTTAGTGGCACATGACTGAATGGATAAAAATGGAAGAGGGGAGGTTTGAGGGGAGAGGGAATGGTCAAGGGGCAGGGCCACCTAGAGGATTCAGGGGGCCTGGGGCAAAGCGGGGGAGCGGATACTCAACAGGCGGTGCTCCGAGTCTGCGGCGGCAGGTCCTTCAGTCACTCCGCATCTTCGGCAGTACTGAAGGACCCGCTGCCGAAATGCCGCCGAAGACCCAGAGCAACTGAAGGGCCCCCCGCCACCGAAATGCCACCGAAGACCCGGACTGCCTCCAGGTAAGTAAAAAGGCGCCTCTAGCCTGGAAAGGGATTCTTGGCCAGGGCTCGCGGGGCCCCTGCGGGGCCCGGGACAAATTGCCCCACTTGCCCCCCCCCCCGCCCACTCTGGGCAGCCCTGTCAAGGGGAAGCAAACTATTTTCATGGTAATTCTTCTAACCTGATTATGCCTCTCTCATAGTTGCTGAGAAGAAAGATGGGGAGCAGTTACACTCCTGGCTGAGATTGTAAAGACTTTAAAAAAATAATAGAAAAGCCAGTCAGAAGGAATTAAACGAGAAACTCCACACCTTGACCATTTATCATCATCCAAGAACCAGAATGAACTCACCCTTTACGTCTTCCACTGTCTGCCGTAATAATCAGATTGGCTCAGGGGAGAAAAACAAAAAGACATTCAGTGTATTGCTAACTGACTTTTAAAAAACAAAAACATTTTTCTAATCCTAAATTACATATTTTATTTTTCCACTTGGAGGAGTGGTGTGGGATTAGGAGGAGTGTTATTTTCTTAGAGAATAAAATCAAAGATGAGAATTTGATGCTTATGAAAGACTAGTAGCACAGGTTACAATCAGCCAGCACACGCAGGAGCTGTACAAGTTTTCCCACCAATATTACTTGTAGTATTAGAGTAGCACATAACTGCCCCAAATGTTGGAATGTCATTGTGCTAAGTACTGTACAAAACATATAGTAGGACAACCCCTGCCACAGTCTAAATAGACAAGAGAAACAGGGTGAGAAGGGAAAGACAAAGTGGAGTAACTTGCCCAAGGTGACACAACAGGTGAGTGGTAAATCCAGAAAAAGAACCAACATCTCCTGAGTTAATTCCGGGCCAGGGCCTACCCACTAAACACTGCCCCTACTAATACACTTGTGTGAGCACTCCTGGATCTTTCTTGAGCAGAGACTTTCACAGCTGCAAAGCCACAGAACCAAGACAGAATGTGAGCCAACTAATTTTTACCTGTGAACATCCAGGTTGAATACCAGAACTCCTGAAGTGTATATTCAGCAGTTTTAATCAAGTATTTTAAAACATAAGCCCAAGATCTGTGACCTTTTCTGTATTCTCCAAAATCTTTTCAATGTAGTATAGTGTTACCCATGTTCTCCCCACTGACTATGCACATGGTGGTGTTAGAGTGATCACTACAGGATTCTTTCAGCCACCATGAAATCCAGAATCAAAGAAATCTGGATCAGAGTAAGACATATGAGGGGAAAGGTGACTGATAAATGCAGCTGATTCTCATATATAGGGCTTTTATACTGTGACCTCTGTTGCCCTACGCATGAAGAAGGAAATAAGCATCTTTTCTGGCCCATATTGATTGATTAGTATTCCTAAAAACTAGAAAATGAGAAAGTGTTCATTTGTTCCCTTCATTTAAGTGGGAAATGTGCTTCTAAACCATGTTGCCTGTAATCAGTTATTATGTGCATGTGTTAAAGTTTTTTTTTTTTTTAAGTAACGAGAACCCCTCTCGCTGTTCCCCCCAAAAATAGTTTATGACTATAGTTGGGATAACCTACTTCAAATTTCCTGCTTTGATGCATTAAACATAATTCCTCGCTCACTGTTTTCCATCATGACAAACAGCATCGTTATAGTTGACATTTACCTTATTCCACAGTATTTCTGTCATAAATTAAGAAAGAACCATTAGATCAGATGACATGACAGGGAAGAAGGCATCTAACTAACATGATAAATTATTTGTAGTGGTTTAAGATAATTCAATTTTGCCTGTAAAGTACCTGAAATTAAAATACAGAACCTATTTTTCTCAGCTAAAGCTGGATTTCAGAGCTACTTTTCCACTTACCATCTACGCTGTATAGCCACCTCAAAAGGCCTGTAAAGGCCTCACAGCTCAAACTGTTCCATTTTATGGAAAAAAAAATCAGATTGATATGAAAAAGTCTAAGATTCACTAGACAACATGCAATTCTAACAAAACTTTACCCATAACCACTTCCCCGTCCACCCCCACATTATCTTCTGATTATGACCTACTTTTCCTTCATGTCTACTTACTTGATTTGGAATTAACAACAAGTAAATTTTGAAAAGAAAAATACTGCATTTTCCTGTTTTACTAGGTTAAAGCTTACTCCACAGTGACAAAGTCAAGCTGATAATATGTAATTATTTCTATTTGTGTGACTGTAAAATCTATTTTGATTAACTCTCTAGACTCTGCATCTATACCTTGCCCATCACACAAACATAATCCAAACTGGCTTCCAGGTTGCATGATTGTTATGGCTACCTTTATCATCCTTTAAACTCTTCCTGCTCACTGTCTTTAATCTTTTAGTCTCCAGGTTATGTGTTTTTGTATTGTCTTAAAATCACAAAATTAAATGGTAAGTATACTTCAAAAGTGAGCAATCGAATAAAATCTTTCCTACCATCTGCACTCTGAGTGGAACATGGAGAACAATCTTACCATAGGAGATGGTGGCATATTACCCCAATATATTATCCTTCCTATTTCAGCCTCATGGTGTATTCTGTATGACAAAGTTGTAGCTATACTTAAAATCCTTAACTTTACTAAGTGCTGAAAGGACACAATCAACATTTCAATATCTCATCAATTAATAAGAACATAACTTCAAAGGATCATTCCAAGAATATCTCATTTTAAAATTCATGAAAGCAAACTATTGTCAATAAACTTTGTTCAGAATCTTGTCACCCACAATTATAAGACATTTATCTGCAAAATGAGCTGCAGATCTCATCACTGTACAGCACTTACACTGGTCATTTGGCAATGGAAAAAGAGGGGGCTCGCTAAGTAAGCAAAAATGCATGCCAACACATGTATCACATCATGATAATAGCAAAACTTGAAAGCTGTGAGAGACCTGAGGCCAAAGGCCAAGTGCTTCTAAGCACCTGAAAAAGTACTCTTCTTACACTCTTTAGAGAACTTTTAAACAAAGTATAAGATATTCTCACAGACATAGGAAGTTGCCAGCAAATTATTCTTGTGATTAAGCATTTGTGTGAACACAATTACATGTTTGAATCTCAGTGGACATATTTCAGGGGCACAGTTCAGGCACCTCTTGAAATCTGTAATTCATTTGGCCCTAAATGTCTTCGACTCGTGTCTAACATTATAACAGTGCTTTTCTACAGCATCTTTCATCTGAGCATCAGAAAGTGCTCCAAGAACCCTGAGTTATGCCTCACTATACTTCTAAGGGGAGAGCTTAGTTATTCCCCATCACCTCCCATTTGTTGTGTGAGGACATTGAAGCACATTTAGGTCAAGGGAATAGATTCTGATCCCCTTAAATACATTAAGTAACACTTTATTCCTTGGGTAATCACAGTGAAATAAATGGAAGTTCTTGAGATGCTGAATGTGATAAGATATCAGAATACAGTCCCAAGTGACTATGAGTTAGTACAGTCTCTCAAAAACATATTCCATCCTTAACTATAGCAGAACACCTTAAGAAAAAATATTATATGAAATCATATCAAAAACATTTGCAACCAGGCAGTGTCTTGACTGCAGTTGGAAAGCAGCAAATTGCCTCAGGATTTATCGTTTGTCAGGATTTTACACACACAAACATGCTCCAAGTGCAATGTAATCACTAAATGTCTGCAGGATCAGGGCCTACCACAGGTACCTAACTTTATGCATATGAGTAATCTCATTTAAGTTGAGAAATTGCTCATGAGCAGTAAGTTAAGTACATGACTATATCTTTGCAGGATATGGCCCATCTAGAGCATCCACTATTGCTATTGATTTTATATGAAGTCCCTGGTAGGACTTCATGGAGTCTTTTCCTTTTTAGGGTCAAAACTGACTGGGACAAAAAAAATTTGGAATGGGGCCTTTTAGGGTAGAAGGGGCTTAAGGCTTAGAACAGGGTGTCAGCATTGAGAGTTTTACTAGTTAGGAACTTCACAAACACACTGGAAAAAACATCTTTATCAACTCTGGGCAAAACTCCTAGGCCCAGTTTAGTATCATGCTAATTACACTATGTGCCCTTGTTGCCAATAAGGCTAACAGCATTTTGGGCTGTATAAGTAGGGGCATTGCCAGCAGATCGAGGGACATGATCATTCCCCTCTATTCGACATTGGTGAGGCCTCATCTGGAGTACTGTGTCCAGTTTTGGGCCCCACACTACAAGAAGGATGTGGAAAAATTGGAAAGAGTCCAGCGGAGGACAACAAAAATGATTAGTGGGCTGGATCACATGACTTATGAGGCGAGGCTGAGGGAACTGGGATTGTTTAGTCTGCAGAAGAGAAGAACGAGGTGGGATTTGACAGCTGCTTTCAACTACCTGAAAGGGGGTTCCAAAGACGATGGATCTAGACTGTTCTCAGTGGTACCAGATGACAGAACAAGAAGTAATGGTCTCAAGTTGCAGTGGGGGAGGTTTAGGTTGGATATTTTTCACTAGGAGGATGGTGAAGCACTGGAATGGGTTACCGAGGGAGGTGGTGAAATCTCCTTCCTTAGAGGTTTTTAAGGTCAGTCTTGACAAAGCCCTGGCTGGGATGATTTAGTTGGGGATTGGTCCTGCTTTGAGCAGGGGGGTTGGACTAGATGACCTCCTGAGGTCCCTTCCAACCTTGATATTCTATGATTCTAATTAGAGAGAAGAGTCTGGTTTCAAGCTCTCCCCGAGAAGGAGGTGGCAGCTGTGCATTCACAAAGGTGGATGACCCTTATAAAAGGCTACCAAATTTGGATACAAAAGTTTAATCAGCTCATCAAAAGCACTACACATGTAAAGAAACAAAGTCAACCTGCAGGAAAAAACGAATTAAAAAAGATCAATTAAGGAACTAAACAAGCCTAATCAAGTTTCTTCTTTTATCAAGGTATGTGTAAAATGACAACTATTTCAGTATCAAGATCAAAATTTTAATAGAATGGATGTGAGAATTGGAATTATCCCAGCCCTACTAAAATCATATATACCAGATGACCCCTGTTCTACTCATTAGAAAATGGGCTTTTTTTTTTTTTTTTTTTTAAAGTGGGATCTGGGAGGACTTATCAAATAAACAGCAAGAAACAGGAAAAGGTGATTTCATATCTGGAGTGTGAATTTCAGAATATCTGACAAAGAAAAAATCCCCCAGAAACAGAAAGACTTGAACTACTATATAGTGATTTTTATTCCCCTCCCCCCGCCCCAAATTGGGGACCAAGTACACAAGCATAAAGAATGGAGGTGTTCCCTATTTAATACAATTCAGCACAATTTGTGAGTGCCTCTATTTTAACCAGTGAAAGTCAGTATCCAGTATACTGTTAAACGGTATCTGTTGTGGGATGCCAAGTGTAAATCCATTGTTAAATCAGAGAGAAAGAACTCTTGTTTCCTGGAGACTCCAAGAGGCAGTGTGTAAATTCCATTTCTGTTTCAGTAAAGGGAAGTGTTTAATTAAATGCCATTGTGCATCCATAAAACAAACTTTTGGGGATTGCGGTTACAACACACTAAGTATAACAGGTTAGACAGTAGCGTCTCTTTAAGCCACAATCTTGCAAGCTCACCTGCATGGGTGGACCCTAGCATGTGTATGGAAGCCCACTGACAAGTTACGGAGGCCCCCTGCACATGGGCATGCTTTTACCCACACAGATTTGATTTCAGTATTTGGGCCTTAGGCTGCTATCAAGCCCAAAAGAAAGGTTGTATGTGTCATGTAAGCACCAGAAGGCTGCATAAGCCAACTGTATATCCAGATGAGTTTCTTGCTGTTTGCTTAACATGAATGGTTAATAGGAGTTCTGAAAATGAGCACCCCATCTCTGAATAGTTCTATCACAGAGGGAAACCCTGTCCCACTTTCATGATGGAATCATGATGCCATATATGGAGTCAGTGTACATTAAATAGAAGGTGTGCATTACACAAAACTACAAGCTACAGATCAACAGGCTTCCACACAGCTCCTGTGCCAAATTTGTCCCCTTTATTTACCAGGCACCACATCCTGTCTATAAGTTTATAGATCACTCACAGACATCTAGTAGCTGAATAATATACTATATGTAGGCCTGGTTGGAAAAAAAAAAAAAATAGAAACCCATTTTCACAAATGACCACCGAAAGAAACTAACACTTCCTTTCACAATGGAAAAAAGGTAATAAAGTGGTTGGAAAAAATCCCTATCCCCAGAAGACCTTTTTAACATTGCCTCCCAATTTTCTTGAGATTTTTCAAAAATGTTGATCAAAAATATTCATCAAAAACATTGAGGAAAAAAAATGAAAAATTTCCACAAATTCTCCCTTCCCACCCGCAATCAAAAACACCTTTGATTCAATTTTCCACCCTCTGTAACTGAATAGCCACATTACACCTAAGCATCCGCAGGCTAAAAAAAAAAAAAAAAAAAAAAAAAAAAAAAAAAAAAGGATGTTTTCTTCTCTTATGGGGGTGTGGTCTACCTCTGATCCTGCAGGGTGTGCAAGGAAACCCCACTCAATGTTGCTACTGTTGTAGTGGCATTCAAAGTGGCATGGGGGCTTTCACCTCTTTTTCTCCAGATCACTGTTTGGAAGGGAGAAGTCTTGATCTTATGAGGCTTCCCCCTTCCTTAGCTGAGGATGTTAGCCGAGAAATTTCTTTTGGGGACAGTCATGTTAAGTTCTCTCCCTGCTGCCTGTTATTTAAGCCAGGGAAGAACCTGCCTGGACATTAGCCTATTCATTCCACTTGGGAAGGCTGTAATTACTGATGTTGCACCTTTCTTAATTCCCCGACTTAACTTTTATGGAAGACCACAGTCCATGACCTGAGGAACTTACAGTTCAGGAGTCTGATGCGAAGTCCATAGAAGATAATGGAAAGATTCCCACTGATGCCCACGGGCTTTGGAGCAGGCCATCAGTTCACTAATGACATCAAACACCACAGAGACAACTTAGTACAAGGAGGGGAGACGTACATAATACCAGGTAGCTCATTTTGCATGTTATACACCATGTTTCTTTAAAAAAAAAATCAAGTATTAAATGGAGGGTTGGCATAGGTGAGTGAGCCACGGGCACTGGGATTGTGAAATGTGGTGGATTTTAAGGAGGCATTTGAAGGAGCAAAGGGATGTAGCATCACCACAAGACCATGGAAGACATCAGGCAGAAAGTGTAACTAGGGTACTTCTGCAAGGAGGAAACCAGGAGAACAATCCATGGAAGGGTGCTCTGTGGTAGTAAAGTTCCAGGAGATCCCCTCTTACAGTCCTTAGACTTTCAGAAGTCGAGTTTGCCCTTCCCATACCAGAAGAAGTCAGAAGGCCCATCCCTGAAGAAATTCCTAGGCAGCCCCAGGAAGCCGGTACTGCGCCCATGGACATCCTGTGCTCCAACACCAACTCTGGCCCTAGCACATCCTCCCCATTACAATGGCAGTGATACTGTCTATGGCTGCAGCTTCTCCTGGAACACTTGGGGGAATGCTCCATGAGAAACAAAATCTGGGGCTCTGTAAAAGGTTTGTGCCGGGGCTCGACCCTCCTCTGGGCAGGTGGGGAGCCACACCGACTCCCTGTCCACGAAACAAACAGCCGGTTAGCTCAGGTTTCAGACCCTTCGGTGTAGGGCTGAGTAATTCACAGGCAGCTCTGCCGCCCAGGCCCTCTGGTGCAGGGGGGGCTGGGTAAATAGCAGATCAACAGCCCAGGCCCTCTGGTGCAGGGGGGCTGAGTAAATAGCAGTTCAACAGCCCAGGCCCTCTGGTGCAGGGGGGCTGGGTAAATAGCAGTTCAGCAGCCCAGGCCCTGGATCAGGGCGGGGCACACACAGTCACAGATCAGTGAGGGAGCTCAGGCCCCCTTGGGTAGGGGCTGAGCAACACTTACTCGGGTTAAGCCCTGGCTCCGACACTAGTGCGTTGGGTGAGGGGGAAGCCTGCCACCCGTGAGTGGGGGGTGGCAGGGGGGAACGCAGGCCCACCCACTCCACTGCGTTCCAGCCCGGGGCCCTAGCAGCGGTTATCGCCGCTGCCGGTCAGTGGGGTATCCTGACCGAAACACACTGACATGGGTTCGCATGCCTCGCCAGCCTGACCGGGGTCGGCTACCCCCGGGCTACTTCCAATTTCCCCCTCAGGGCCTACCTCATCCGCGGCATCGGGCAGGGTCCAGTCCACCAGCATAGGCTCCTCCCGGCCGGGGCTTGGTGGCAGGTCCGGCAGCTCTGTCGGGAAGTCCGGCCAGGTGCACTCGGGCGGTTCCTCCGGGTAACAGCAGGGCCGAAGGGGTTCTGGTGCGGTCTCACCTTCGGGGTTGCTGTGGGGGAGTTCCAAGGGCTCCCCCCAATGACGGGAACGGACGGGCTCCGGCGGCTCTTCCTCGTAGTGAGCCCGGGGCAGCTCCGGCCAGCTAGGAGAATATCCTCGGGCCTCAGAGGTATCCTGGTCGGGAGCTCCCGGCCGCACGTCTGCTCCCTGCGGTGGCCGGGGCCTGACTGAGCTCTGGCGGCCAGCCTTTATACTTCCTGTCCCGCCCCTTGACTTCCGGGGGGCGGGGACAGGTGGCGGTGGCTCCGCCCACTCCGGTGTCTGCACCGGTGCTCCCTCCTCTGGGCAGGTGGGGAGCCACACCGACTCACTACAGGCTCTATTAACTTATCTGGGTCATCTCCAAGGAGATGGAGAGTTGGGGGGAAAAGCGCATCACCAAGCATGCCCCAGTCCACCTATCAGGCTATGCAGTTTCCACCTGCACTCAGAGTAGTCTTGAGGGAAGGAGAGAGAACAGTGTTATGGCAGTAGCTAATCTTCACCATCTACTGTGTAGTAAGAAGGTGAACAGTACAGGGATGATCCCCTCTGTGTACAGTTCTAGGATGATGTAGGCCATTGTGAGGCGATGTTTATAGATTCTAGAGCAACTAGCTGGAATATTCTTACTGTGTGTACACATGAAAAAAAACAATCACTTTCTTCTATGAAGTACATAAGATACTGAAATTAGGTATTTTGTTTCATTTGTGTTGAGTACAGTTGATTCAAAAAGCTCAAGTAAAAAAATAGTAATAGTAACTAACAGAACAGAAGAGATGTCAGGCAAGTTATTTTATCTGGCTATTTATATGGTTTGGATATGAAGCCTCATGCAACCAAATTTTTTTGAAAAAAAGCACTTTTCCAAAGCATACATCTAGCAAAACTTAAGGTCAAAATCCTCCTATCGGGTCACAGTAATTTGCAAGATGACTTAGACTATCACTGAGACAATTTTTGCATGTCTAGTTTTCTGGCAAACATTCATTTTTAAGATTTCTAGTGTGCAGTTTTAGTCACACATGATCTCAGCTTTAATGATATATATATTAATTAATGAAGTTCCCAGTCTTGTTTATGATGAAGAGTGTGGCATAAAACATGGGTGAAATAAGTAACAAACCTGTAATCTGAAAGAACAGTAGTGTTCTGAATTAGAGATTACTCTGTCAATTAGGGGTCATTACATGGTTTGTTCTTCCCTTCTCTCCCCATTTAAATTTAAAAAAGTAAGAAAGGTCTTTTCCTCTAGATTTGTTTCTCTGCAAAGTCAGGTAAAGCTAGACTGGCTAAATTATTCCTAGAGGTCAGTTTGTCCCAACAAGAATATTGCTCCCCTGACACTTCTGAGAATCCACTTTCTGATGTTAATCCAACGTCCTGGAGACATTTTAGCAACTTGTCTGGATGAATCAAGTCATCTACACAATCTTTTGTTCATTTTCAGTCAGTCAATCTAATTTCTCTCAGCTGAACTTTTCATTAATTTATTTTTTTTTAAATTTCATCCTGGCATTTTAAAAAAACAACACCGGTTGGTAACTCTACCCAATTCTCATATAGGGATTGTTTAGTCTCAAAGTTGTGCATCTAGATTTGAACTCCACAGAATATTAATTCCATGTCTAATTGCTGGTTGTTAGATTTGTTAGTCAACATTTTAAATAAATAGCTATCCCATTAGATCATCTCCTCCTTAATAGCAAGTTGTGCTTTACAAGTTGTGCCTCATTACTAGAGAGATTTGGAAAATTGCGCTTTTTTTAGACAGATGTGAACAGTATAGAGTATTAACATGCAGAGCATTTTTGAATTGCATTTGGTCTCTGAATTGGAGAGTCGGGAGGCATACAAAACTACAGAAACTCACTTGAGCAACAGAACTAAACTTCATTGCAATAGAACGGTCATTCATGGTAACTTCTCCAGATGAATCCTTAACTTGCCTGGGCAGAGTTCTTCTCTTTCTGTACAACTTTCCCCAACTTTAATTTGCCCTGAACCCTCCTTGTATTGGGCTTCTCTGCCTGGTTTATCCAATAAAGGGATAGTCCCCTAATCATGATGAAAAATATACATGTCCTGACTAGCCTCTATTCACTCCCTCTTTCTTCCCATCAGCTTTCCTGCCCCAACATATTCTCATACAGTACTGCCCAGAATAGCCTTGTGGCTCACCGGATAGCAACCACAAGGAATTGCTCCCCTGATGGTCTAGTTTGGAACTATACCTACCATTTTAATTTCCCCTTTTAAACAATGTTAAGTGGAGCATTTAGTTCAAAATCCTCGAGAGTGGTGGGTTTTAGGACATACCCCTCCACTTTGCACCTCAGGGAGGAATAGCCTAGCCTGCTGCCTTTTGTGCAAGGAGCCTAGGTGTCCAACTCAGTCTTTGTGAATCCCACTGGTTTTATAAGTGTCTGAGTTCCTTTCTGAATCTAGCCTTTTGGTATTTCTTACTAATGCTGAGTATTTGTATGGGAAAGATCCTGTAGCTTTTACTCGGGCAAATCACCCAACACAGAACTGGTCCGATACCCTATTTACATGGAGAGTCATTCTTGATTTACACTGATATTATGATGATAGCAACTAGGCATCAAGGTCCCATTGTACTTGGCACCATGCAGACAAGTAAAAAAGAAGACCATCACTGCCCCACAAAGTTTAAAAACTAGATAAGAAATCAGAAATCCAGGCCAGGAGAGACACTGTAATACACCATATAGTCACCAAATACAATCTCAGAAAAATAGAAAGTTCAAAGGTAAAGCACAAAACTTGCTAGCACATATAGAAGTCTTATTAGAAAGTTATTTTTCAGCAGAATAACTAATCTCACTCTTAAATGCAATTTGCATACTCCACTACATTGAAAATATTCTCAATTTTTGTGTTAATTAAAAACAGAGTTTCACTGAATCTTAACTGAGAGTTCCACTATATTTTATAACAATTTTGAACAAATTTGGCCATGCATTGAGTCACCATTTCCCCCCATAAATTCCAGTGATTTCTGCATAAATTCTAGTGATTTCTGCAGTTTGTCCATCTAGAGTCAGTTTTCTGTGAATTAGCAATGAAAAAAATACTTTTATATTGTACTATACATAATATTTCAGGTGGCTGTGATATCAGGGTAAGAATACAGAGTGTGTGTTCTCTCACCCCCTCCCAAACCTGAACACTGAGAACAACCTGCTCTAAACAGATCTAGTAGTCTCTCTTGTCACCCTCTTTCCTTTATTTCTCATTCGATCCATTTTAATACATGATATGTCAAATGAACTATACTTTAGAAGTCAGAGAATAAATATATGCAAATCCTATACTTCTCCTTCCTTGTCTGTCAATCTTCAAATGATATTTCTCCGCAATATGGAAGATTTCCCTCACACACTGACACTACTGAACTTTAAGCACAAACAATGCCTATTCCAGTGGTTCAAAATATACATAGCTTTTTAAAAGCAGGTTGGTGTGGCTTTTGAAAATCTAATATACACACACACACACACACACACACACAGCATTGCCAGAACTATTGGTCAGATACAGGTTCAAAATATCTCAGGATATGACCATGATATTTTCATCAGTCTATAGTTATTTTATTATTTTTCAATAGCTGGGAACATAAGAAACATGTTTCTATGAAATTGTATAATCTTGTAGAGAATAAAGGACAACATAATGTAACATTCTTTCCAGACTGATGATTAGGCCCTTGAAACAACCAAAGTAAAATCTGCCAAATAACCCAGCCTAATTTTCAGTTCAGGGCGTGTGGGAACAGGACACTAGGAGATTATCCAGTGCTGTGGGAATGTTCATGCACTGCAAACTTAACCATTACTGTAGTACAGACTTGATCAATAAAGCTCCAGTTACGGACCTCCCTATTGGGAATCTTGATTTAAGAAGCCACCTAATAGTCAGGAACATTTAGAGATAGACCAAGAGAGTTACATTTTCATCATGGTACAGAGGTATTTAGCCCTTGCTGAATGGGGGTTGAGATTTGAGATAAGAGATGTTAAATCAGCACACATTGGGTTATACATGACTACTGTAACACTTCAGTCAACAAAACATCTGTTGAGACTTTACTTAAATACCATGGAAATCACAGAAAAGAACGTTATTTACCTGCAATTCATCGTCGTCGTGGTGGGTGGTGGTTTTGGTTGCGGTGGTTGTTGTAATAACAGCTTAGATTTCTTGTGGTAGTGACTTTGGCTCAAAGAAATTCCAGGCCTTATGGGCTGATCCACCTATTATAGACCATCCAACAAGCTATCAGAGCCGGATCTTAAACGTAATGGTACTTCTTGAAAAAAGTGACTATATAAACACCTTTGTGAGGCTCCCTATCTACTGTGCTTCACTGACTTCCACATAAAATATTTAGAGTTTGTAATTAAAACAAACAAAAAAGGGTCTCTACCAGCTGTATAAACTCTCCCTGAGCTCTGACAGTCAAAGGGACCTTCTTTCCATTGCACACTTACTACAAGTTACAGAAAGTCTGCAGGCCAAATTATGCAGCTAACTTCACTTGTGCAACTCCTTTGCCTTCAGATTATGCCCTCAGCAACACCTGTACACCCCCATTAGTCTTAAGTGGGTTTGCACAGGTATCACAGAGGGAGTAAATTTGAAGAGAATGGGGTTGCACAGCAGAAGCTGAGAGTATTAACAGACCTGCACATCTTCTATTACACGTGATGATATATCAAAACCCAGAATAAACTTGTACAGATAGACACAAGCTTTTATTATTTGCAAACTGAGCACATTTGCTGTAGAAAGAAATGAATGATATATAATGAATCTAAAATCCCCCTATACAGCTATACCCTTAGGGTAGTAGTCAACTTTTAAAAATGTCATTCTGCTAATATTCCTGGCAGAAAATGTTATTAGGTTTTTATTTAGCATGAACTGAAGCCCTGCAATACTCTATCAACATTTTCCATCAACAATAAAACAATGGACCTCTGTCACAGAGGTGCATCACTCACTGCTGGTCTGGCACCTCCTCCGGATCATTCTGGGAATTAGCTCTCAAGGCTGACACCCTGTGTGTGATTTGCATACTGTCACTCAGACTCTGGTCTACAGCTCCTCTCCCACCTGGACCTGCAGCATCCTCTTCGTGACACAGCCCTTCAGCTAGGTCACTCAGCATTCCCCCTTCCAGGATACAGTCTGTCAGCAAGCCTAGGCAGTCTTCCTATTCACTGCCTCCCGTCTTAGCCATATGCTTGGTGGCTGGTAAGGGAACCCAGGCCCAACCTCTTCTCTAGGTTCCAGTCCAGGGACCCTTAGCTCTGCAATTCTAGGCTTCCTCTCTCTGTCCTCGCTGCTGCTTCCCAGTCATCCTGGTTACCCCCCTTCTCTGGAAGTACCAGCTCCAAACCAACTCCCTCCACAAAGGGAGTGACTGCCCTTTTCCAGCAACTACCTAATCTGTAGCCCACCACCTGGCTTAATAGGCCCCACCTCTTCCTGCACAGGTAAGCCTCTCTCTAATTAGCTGCCTCCAGCCTAAAGTTCCCCTGTGTGCAGCCTAATTAGCTGATTGGGCCCACCTGGCTTAACTACTTCTTGCAGGGCCCGTGTGGGGAGCTCACCCCCATCACAGCCTCCATGTCCAAACACTTTTCTTCTTAGGTGCAATCACAGTTTGTGTAAACCAATTTGAACATAGCTTTGTGCTGGGCATGTTGGTGAACAAAACTTACTTTAAAGAGTTTAGAGAGGACCATGCTTGCATTGAGTTGAAACTGTTTTCAAACACAGCTCTCGCTAGTTCTGACAAAGGATGAGATTTGCAGTAGGGCTTCTGCTCTGAAACACTTCAGTGCTTTTTGAAAATCTCACACAGACCCTTATTGCTGAAATGTATGGTCCAGAATGAGACAGAGGAAGAAAGTGGTCAAGCAAAACAGTCTATCAAACTCATTCCTCTGGGATTAGAATGTAGCTTCAGGGGCTCTGTTACCAAACTTGCACCAAAGTGTGTACCATCAACACTGAATCTCAACACCCAGCTGAGATATCTGACTGTGACTTGCTGGAGTCTTTCCTGGCTGACTTCATGTCAGAATTAAAAGAAGCATCAGGGGAGGTTAGGGAAGCTTTTAGGTGCTCACTCTGATCTGACAGTTCACAGCAACAACTGGGCACAGATCTCATAGTTAAGCCAGTCCTGAGGCACTCAGCATCAAAACAAACAGAAGTCATGTCTAGCTGCAAGGGATATTTTACAACGGCATTTGGAAGCATATCTTCAAGCCACAGTGCTGCTTCCTCTGACTTTGAGAAGGGAGAGCAAAAATATACAGATAACAATCCAGAAATAAGCAGAAAAGGTTGGCAGAGTTCATTTAGATGAGCCAAGGGTCAGCAAGGCACTGCCAACTTCACCCAGAGCATTCCGTAACTACACATTTAAAAAAATTAAACAGAAAGAGGCTCCCTTTGGAAAGGATGAATTCTCCTCAGGCAATGAAGAGACAGTGAGACCACAGCTCTGATACATAAGTAGTTGGTGTCAGCATAACCTCAACAGAAAGTGTTTTCACCACTAGTGACAAGAAAAGAACTGACACCAATCGGGATCACTATGGTTCCTCAGCCTGGGTGGCCTGAGGGTACCCAAGTGGAGCCAATTACAATAGAACTCCAAGGTATAGAAACTCTTGCCAGTCAATGTCATGCTAGAGGTATGGCCACAGTAGTGTTAATCTATTGTAACTGGTGAATTTGTATTTACTGAATCTGCCCTTTGTCATAACTTGTCAAACTTTTTTTTTCTGATTTCTTTTGTCTTTCAGCAGTTCACAGGAAGTGTTGGAATACGTGTTGAATATGGAGGTTGGTACACAGCAGGTTGGGATTCTTATCACAGAGGACAATGGGAGTGTAAAGTTGGTTGGGGTGGTTCAAGAGGGATTAGCAGCTGGGATGGAAGTTAGGGTCTGTTCTTTTATTAGAGCTGGGTTAGCTTAGTTTACATAGTCTCTCTCTTCCACTATTAAAGCAAAATTAATATTCAACACTCATGACTTGCCTTTTGTCCCTAGCTTATTTTAAGGATTTGAAAAGTAAATCAAGTAGAGAAATACTATTATTGTATTATAACATAAGCTATATTTGCTTTAGAAAAAACTCACCTGACGTGGCAAGCTGTGACAAAACTTCCATTCAAATCAGATAAAACCAGTGTTAAAAATCCTGTCATGCCTCTTTAAGGTTGGTAGCTGATGTTACTTGAATAATAATTTCTCCTGGAAGGCTCTACTGGAGTTATATTAATTATTATACACAAAAAACCTCAGTTAAAAGAATGTTATTAATGTTGTAAAGTCAAGCACGCAAAAGTTAGGAAATGTCAGAATTAAGGTTGCATTATATTACAGTCTTCAATTATATCACAACATACTATTTCTCCCCCCTTCCCCCGAATCCTGCCTCATTCAGTGCAGAGGATGGATGGTGCTCACTTAATGAACGGCTATTCAGTATTTTGTTTTCTCCTCATTATTCAATATGTGACCTTATTTACTGCACATGATTCAAATGCTGCACCAAAGACAGATTTGTTAATTTCCTCATGGCATTTTTATGATATTCATCACTACAGTATCTGAGTGCTTCACAAACATTAGTGAATTTATTTTCACAGCACAGTGTTATCCCCATTTTACAGATGGGGTAGACACATTAAGGTCAAAAGTTTTGGGTGTCCAATTTGAGACACCTAGGGTCTGATTTTTGAGGAGCGCTTAGCATTACATAGCACTTTATATATTCAAAGCACAGTTCCCAGTTACTTAGTTGCAGCTGAATACTCAGCACTTTTGCAAATCAGGCTCTGGGTCTCCAGTCAGACACCCAGAAAATGAGGAACACAGAAGTGGTGAGCACTTGTGAGACGTTTGGTTTAAGTGACTTGACTACAATCCCATAGGAATTCTGTAGCAGGGGCAGGGATAAATCCAATTCTCCAGAGCAGCATTCCACCACCTTAATCATGAGACCATCCTTTCTCTTCCTGCAAACTCATGCCTGTTTCACAGAAAACTCCAGGAAACAGGCAGCCTTGCCTCCTGCTTCTCTTGCTTTCCTCAAGGGGCTCCTGCAGGAGGATGCAGCCCTTCTTTCAGCTCCTTCAGAGCCTCCTGTTGAGGTTCTGGCTGCACCCCATTATCTATGTACACTCCATCCATGGCCCCATAAAGTTGAAAGATCTCCTCATCAACCTCTTCCTGGTGTGGAGGATAGCCATCTTGGCCAACATCAGGAGGGAGAAACTGGACTGGGTGGAGGGGTATTCTGGAACTATGGGGTCTATTTCAACAATTTTTCAACAAAATTTATCAACATTATGAAGGCATTCTACGCCAACTCAAAATGCTGCATTCAAATGGAAAATGGATTGAGTAATCCATTCAGCATCAAGACAGGACATATCCCTGCCTTGCACCTTTTTTGTTTATGCTAGTCATCGACTATGGATTAAAACAATGCGACAGTGATACATATGGCTTAAAATGGAACAATTCAAGGCTATTTGATCTAGACTTTACTGACAACATTGCTCTTATCAAAGAAGATGCCAACGGACTGCAAAAACGCACAAACCAAGTAAAAGAAGTAATGGAGACGGTAGGTTTGAGATACAATTCAACGAAATGTAAAGTCATGTTAATGGGGACTACAGGGGCAGACATCAAAATTGAAGAAGAGAAACTGGAGAAGGTGGACAATTTTACGTATCTTGGAAGTACCATCAGCCAAGATGGTACCAGTTCCAAGGAAAGAAGAAGAAGAATCAGGAAGGCAAATGCTGCATTTGGAAGACTCAAAAACATCTGGCAACTCAAAAACATCTCCCTCAAGACAAAATTGTTGCGATTGTTATCGCCATCACAACATATAGCAGTGAGCCATGGCAACTTACCAAGAAAGATACGCAAAAGCTGGAAGCATTTCATCACAAATGTCTGAGAAAAATATTAGGAATAACATATAGAGATAGAAAGATGAATGAAGAAGTCAGAAAAATTACTGGACAAGGCACCCTCTCACAAATAATCTACAGAAGAAGACATCAGTGGCTGGGACGTGCTGAGAATGGAAAAAGAACGCTTACCAAATACCGCCCTTGAATGGAAGCCAGAAAACGCAAGAAGAAATAGAGGAGGACCGCAAATAACATGGAAATGAACAGTTCTGAAAAACATCAATCATCTCAACATGAAATGGGAAGATTTGGAGAGAAGGGCAGTTGACAGGCAAGGATGGCAAATGTGGGTAGCCCAATGTGCAGCAAAGCATGGGATGGACTAAGGTCTAAGGTCCACTCATGTCTCCTGGCAGCGTTCCTCTGGGCAATGACCACTGAATCCTTGGGTTATATCTACACTGCAATTAGACACCTGGGGCTGGCTCATGCCAGCTGATTCAGACTCATGAGGCTCAGGCTAGGGGGCTGTTTAATTGTGGTATAGATGTTCAGACTCTGGCTGGCAACCAGACTCTAGGACCCTGCGAGGTGGGACGGTCCCAGAGCTCAGGCTGCAGCCTGAGTCCAAATTTGTACACCGCTGTTAAACAGCCCGTTAGCCCAAGCCCTGTGAGCCTGAGTCAGCTGGCACGGGCTAGCTGTGTTGTCCCCTTCCGGTTCATTGATTTCCAGCCTTTGATCTCACTCCCACCCGTGTTTTCTCCTTTGTTGTCCCGCTTAATCAGCTGAAGCCTGGACTTAGTGGTTCCTCTCATAGTTGATGGGGAGGGCTTTTAGTTTTGGAAGAGATAGGATCTGCATGTTTCCAATAGTACACACCTTCTAACCCCCTCTGTGGCCCCACAAAGACACAGGATCCCCTCATCCACTTCCTGCTGGTGCTGGCCAAGATGACCACCCATCACTCCTGGAGGAGGAAGCTGAACAGTGGAGTACTCTGCAATTGTGGGGCCTATTTCCACTCCCACATCTGATAACACCTCCAAGGCAGATTTCTTTTGGGCAATGTCCATTGACTCTTTAGATTCCTTTGAGGAGTGGTGGGTGCTGTCCGGGATTCTCTTTTGGTGTCCGTCTCTGACTCTCCTTTTTTATCTTTGACTACACTTCCGATACTGTTTTCTCCTTCATTGTCCCCAGGACTCTCTTATGGTCTAGGCTTAGTGTTTCCTCTCTCTTAGTTGAAGGCGTGGACCTTTAGTCTTGGGGGGACTTCAACCCACCTATCCCAGTCCTGCAAATAATATGCACCTTCCAACGTCTGCCAAAAAATGAACCGGGGGCTGACAGACACCAGCTTTCTTCACTATACAACCCCGATTCATCTCCAGAGCGAGTCAATTCTATGCACTGAATGAAGCAAGGGATCTGTGGAAAAAAATAGCATATGATCATGTAATTAAAGACTGTATTTGAATATTTGACTTTGCAGCCTTAGTCTTCTCTTAATGTAGTTTGTATAATTTCTTAGGTTTTAAAAATCAAACTGAGAAGAAAAAAAAAGTTCCATACTGTGGCATTATATTGACATCCACATGGTTTATCAGCAAGGATGGAACCTTTAGATCCACCACGCAGAACTCTCAACTTTTGAGCTAATGGAATAACTTATATAAGTAGTTGGTTGTCATCTTCTATGTGGGCCAGCACTAGAGGGAGATGAGAAAAGCACTTTGCCACCTGGGTTCACAGATATGTGCTGACAGCAGAGGAATGAGGTAAGGCTCATGAAACATAAATTTCATTCCAGACTCTGAAGGGGCATCTTCCCTAGTGATCATAGACTCTTCTGTGGGATCTCCCCCCCCCCAAGCTTGATTCCTTTTGCCCTATCCTCTGCAAACTGTCCCTGTCCTAGTGCTGTCCTTTCTCCATTTCTGGTTCCTTGGCCTAGTCCCATTCTCTACTCCTCAGGCTTTTCATCCAAGTCCAGGCCTTCTTGCTTAGCCAGTCCCAGTCTCCCTCTCTGGACTCAATGTCTGAATTCCCCAACTCACAGTCCCATCCCCCTTCACACCCAATACCTGTCTCCTTGCTCAGCTTGGCCCCGTTCCTTCAGCTCAGCTCTTCATGTGACCCATCTCCTCTACAAGCACCCAGTCTCCTCCCCAAACCTGTTCTTTCTGCATGCAGAAAATGGTGATGCTATGTCCCGGCACAAGTGAATATCTTATGCCTCCTCTACTCTCTTGTGCTGGCATGCAGGACAGGCCACAATCTAGCTCAAAATATTGCCAAAGAAATGGCACAACTGATGGAAGGTCTCACTGTCAAATAATGGTGCTCTAAAATGGATTAATCATTTGAAAATAAATATCCTCCGCAGGTTTCTGGGACAGGTAAAAATTAGCAATTGTTTGTTAGGTTACAGAGACATGATTTCCTATCTCATCAAGTCCCTCTGTGACTCCATTCACAGCAGAGTGAGAGGAAAATTCCACAGTCCATTTGATGTTTTTGCATGGTTTATATTCTCTGTTTAAACATTGCACTAACAAAGCTCTTCCCAGTGATGTTCCTTGTTTTGTTAGAGGAAGAAAGTAAAAAATGAAGATGTTGGTTGGTGGAGTATGTTATCTTATTGTGATACTATACTATATTAATTACTAGGATAACTGCACCTATGCCTTTGCCGGAATGTGTGGCTATTAATCACAAAGCACAGAAATATCAAATAACTAAACATCAGATGAAGGATTATTCTTGTTTTTGACAATGCCATTATAGCAAGGGATAGTATCGGTGACTACAGCTACATCTATCTGTATATAAACTATTAAATTAAAGGTGAATCTGCATTTCTTCACATATATTCCATAGAGTTCTCTCTCCTTCAGAGACCAGTCATTCACAGTACTGACCGGAGCCAGCATTGTTTAGTTTTAGAAGCCACACGTCAGTTACAATCACACATGTAGACCCTACTGTTGCAGGGCCCAAACCTGCATGCTATAGATTTCAAATGGGATTTACATATATTCAGCAATTGGTAGAACCAATCCTTTAAAAGCCAAACTCATGTCTATGGACAGTAAAGATTCCATGTCACTGCGTACTTTCATAAAAATAGGAGTTTGCTCAGTGATGCTAATATTATAATTCCATCCAAAATCTATATTAATAAACTTATTTTCTTAACCATGACAGGGGGAAAAAAATCTAACATTCAAATCACTAGATTTTGCAATACTTCCCTTCTTCTCGGTAACTGTCTTTTACATTGTAAACTCCTCAGGGAAGGGACTCTTTACTTTTGTTTATTGTTAGTGAGAAACAAATAATGTTAAGGTTATATGGTTGAGCACTTTTAGCAGCATGCTGGATATTCTTGTTTCACTCTTTTATACTTTAGCTGCCTTCTTATAATTCTTCAGTAGATTTTGGTTGACAGACTTTTTCTGTATAAAGTATGTCTTTCAATAATTCAGTCAGCGACCATAGCTATACATTTGCTTTTCAACCTTCCTAAAGTGCAATTCAGGAGTACATACATTAACTGTGAAGATAAGCTCAGGTGTCATATGCCAGAAAATTCTCATTTTTATTCTATGGGTGAGTTTCACAGGAAGGACTTAGGTTCAGAGTTACAATGCCCAACTTTTAGGTACTCTGCTGCCAAGCAGAACGTTCCCTATGCAACATGTGGGAAGAGTTAGACATCTAAAAAAGGGATTCACAGAAGCAAGCACCCTCAGAGGGGAGCCACCTAAGCTAGCTAGCTCTGCCACTCAAAGGGCGTTAGGCATCTAAATCTCAGCCAGAGGGATGCACCTCTCTCCATTTGAGATCCACAGCCTTGATCCCTCTCCTGAAGTTAGGTCCATAAGTCAGGTCCATAAGTCAGGTCAGGCCTTTTTCAAGAAAAACTGAGGTGGTGGTAATGGTACCCCCTTCCCTTATACCCAATAGCCCAGTGGTTAGAACACTTATCCCAGATTCAAATCCCCACCCTTTTCCTGATGTCTACTGGATCAGGCTCTGCAGGAACGATAGGTGGGGAATGCCTAATTTGTGAATCCTACTGTGGCTAGCCGTGAATTAGGAAAGGAGATGTTTGGTGGTGTCAGGACTGAGGCAACTGTGGGCATGCCCAGCAGCTGAAATGTAGGCACCTAAGGGTTTCTTTATGAATGGAAATTTAGCTGCCTAAGCAGTTTAGGCACCTGCAGAGTTAGGCAACAGCTGAGCAGGGGATTTGACAATTTACATTTTGGATTTAGGTGCCTAACCTGGCAGTTAAGTGCTTAAATCTCCCTTGTGAATTCCTCTATTTTCATAATAAATCTGTAGTTGATTGTTTAAGAGTTGTTCACGGTGTATTTTTTCTATGTAAATAATGTTACTAGATTCTGTCTGACAGACACAAAGCAGTACATAGTAAGACAAGATGCTACAATGATTGTCTAAGATAGAAAAAATTGTGAGATATTATAAATGCATTATTTGAGAAACAATGTTTAACTAAAGACTGTATTATAATACAATATGCATAAGTGGGTAGAGTTAATGAAACACATGCAACTTTAAGAACGTCAAAGGCAGGAATTGACCAAGTTAAACCTGCAGCCTTAACATTTGGAGTTGTTGATGGCATTTCTGTGGTTTTTTTTTTAAAAACAAACATTGTGAGCATCAGTTTCCTTCACCATGAAATTTATAAGCTTATTAAGAAAATTCCATGCAGAGTTTACCATGCATGCTGGGAATGAGAATTCTCAATTGATCACAACTGACAAATGATAATCAAGTTTCACCAGAACATTCATACGACAGATATTAAACTGTGTGCTACTCCCAGCTTCAGAGCTGGAGAAGTTCAAACAAAGTTGACAATCTCTCTCATTTTAGAATTTGGAAACAGTATCTTTTTTCATCTTTTGTCTGTGACTAAATAGTTTTTCTCCTCTCAGACATTCTGAAAAAAAAAATCTTCCTTTTACAGAGATCAATCTTAGAAAATATTGAACAAAAAAGTGAAAAAAAAAATCAGAAAATTATGAGCAACAGAACAGAGGGATTAGAATGGAAATAGTTATGCATCTTTAACTATATTGACTGTCACTGTAATGAACTCATTAGTATATAATTGGACAATTGCTCTCTACTAGATGGAATCAGAACTGCTCAACTGTGTGTCATAGGCTCTATATTGCTAACAGAAGTTCTCCATTGTCCTTTTGAAGGAAAAGGCTCTGAATCCTATTCCTGCTGCTTCCTTGCCACAGTGCAGCATTATGACAACTCCAAAGTCCTCGGTGGCCATATATTTTACCAGTATTATATATATTTAAAATATTACCTTAGTAAAATTTGTACAATGAAGCTCAGGCATTCTGCATTTTGAATGGGAAACATATGTCATGGCGGATCTAAAAAAAGTTTTTTCTTATTTGGTCAACTTTTTGAAAATAACGTTCAGGTTTTTAATTTCATATGTCATTATAAGAGCACTGCTCAACCAACAATCAGAAAAAGTCTAGGCTGTCATTCCCCATTTTATAGGAGCCAAAACAATGCTGCCAGTGAAAGTCTGTAATTTTGAAATGTATATCTCAATCAAACCTTGAAAAAAATTATGCTCTTTTAACTTAACTAATTAGCTGCACATTCCTGAGTCCTTCTTTAGCAGTTTCTTTAAACTTCAATGTCACCCTTTCATGATGACACCCCTTCAATGATTAATACAGTAACTCCTCGCTTAACATTGTAGTTATGTTCCTGAAAAATGTGATTTTAAGTGAAATGATGTTAAGCGAATCCAATTTCCCCATAAGAATTCATGTAAAAAGGGGGGGGGGGATTATGTTCCAGGAAAATGTTTTTCACCAGACAAAAAACTATATTATATATACACATATACATACACACACAGTATAAGTTTTAAACAAACAATTTAATACTGTACACAGCAATGATGATTGTGAAGCTTGGTTGATGTGGTGAAGTTAGATGGTGGGATATTTCCCAGGGAATTCCTTACTGTTAAATGATGAACGAGCATTTGGCTGAGCCCTCAAGGGTTAAAACATTGTTGTTAATGTAGCCTCACACTCTACAAGGCAGCATGAATGGAGGGAGGGGAGACAGCATGGCAGACAGAAATAGACACACACCCCCTGTGTGCGAGAGAGAGAGATGCACATTGCCCCTTTAAGTACACTGACACCACTCTAAGTACATTGCCTTTTTAAGTAGATCAGGAAGTTGAGACAGCAGCTGCAGCCAGCAAGCTCCCGCCGTCCTGAGCCCTGTCCTGTCCCCACCCTGCTCTATATGGAGAAGGGGTAAGTGGGGGGCAGGAGCAGGGGGGAGAGGGACACCCTGACATTAGCTCCCCTCTTTCCCCCCCCCCCCCGCACAGCAAGCAGGAGGCTCCCGGGAGCAGCGCCAAGGCAGAGGGCAGGAGCAGCACATGGCAGTGGGGGGAGGGACAGCTGAACTGAACAGAGAACTTAGGGGAGCAGGGAGCTGATAGGGGGGCTGCTGGTCCACCCTGGTTCCAAGCCCCCACCAGCTAGTTGCAATGGGCTGCTCTTCCTGCAAGCAGTGAACAAAGCAGGCGGCTGCCAAACAACATTATAAGGGAGCATTGCACTAGTTTAAACGAGCATGTTCTCTAATTGATCAGCAGTGTAACAACGAAACAACATTAACCGGGACGACTTTAAGTGAGGAGTTACTGTACCAAGAAAGAAAGGGGAAAAAAACAACAAACATGAGCATTAATGTGACAGGTATAGGTATGTCAGATGAGAAATGTCTTCAAGGAAAATTATGTACATGAGGATGGATTAGTACAAAAACTTTTATGCTTAAGGAACAAGTATCCATGTGCAGATATTTATTACTCCTTCAGTTGAGATAGTGAATTAAAATAGTTTCATACTTTTGCACTTATTGGTCAGTACTTTGGTTGGAACAGCGTTACATGTTCTTGTGACCCAACAATCAATTTTACACTTTATCCTCATAGATCTTCAATACTCTTTCTAAGACAAGTTCTCAATATTCTTTGTGATGTAATTACAGAAACTACCTAGTTTGCATTTAGGGTTCTCTCTCAGAATAAGTTATGTTATATGAATAAGTACTTTTTAAATGGTAGTATGTGTGGTTTTGAACACAACCAGAGTCAGGTAAACAATGTATAGGTAGCAATTTATTTTGTGAATTTAGCATCTTTTTCTGTTCACTAATTGACCACAAATAGATTGTGACTTTTACTAACTTGTTTTCTATTCTAAATTACTTGAGACATATTTTCTGTAAAAAAATGTATCCCTTGGATCATTATGAGCTGTTCACTATGACTTTTTTCAGCTATTTGATATTTGTGATTTAACATTCAAGCTGTGAGATTCGTCACCTTAGTCTCACAATATTAATTCTTAATTATTTTACTTCCTGAAAAAAAATAATCTAATTTCATCATTACATGAACTTCATTTGGGGCTGGATTGTAACTTTACAATCTGCTGTGGGACAGTGCATAGTTACAATGCCCTAGGAGCAGACAAAGACCATCAGAGAATCACAATTCCTTCTCTGCTAACTACTTCACTGTAGGGTGGGGAAACAAGTTATTTCACCTCTTTACATGCACCAACATATTCTATCCCATGTGTAGGGAGTGGAGCCAGGACTCTTCCCATCCCCCCCCCGCCCACTTGCTTGCAACAAGATGTACTGAATAATTAGGCCTGGCTTTCTCTACCCCAGCTAGCATCACCAACTGAACAGAGCCAAACAGGGGAACTTGTTCCTTCGGATTGGTCTTTATGTTTGAGAAGGCCTCTGTTGGTTCTAACTCCAACAATGAACTCAGCTCTGTAGGACCACAATGGTCAAAGGATCAGTCCATTAGTGGGGTAAAAGGTGCTAGATTAAGATCCTTGCACTAGGATATTCAAATTCACACAAATTCTAATTAGAAATGAGTTTTAATAAATTCAGATTGTTTATTGGTTAGATTTTTTCCCCTCCATGATATCCATCTTTTTTCCTTCACATGATATCTATCTACACAAATGGCTTCAGTCACCAGAGAAATTTATCCACTTTCACTGTGCACAGTGAATATACATTGCAGTATAGGACATACAGTGAAGAAGAATACTGTGCCCAATTGAAACTGCAGGAAGAATTTTAAGTTGATAGAATCACAAATTGGTATTTGGCATCACAGCTACAAATGTTGCTCTTGCAAAAAAGGGTAATGAGCTTTTTAATCATCATAAGTAGTCAAGACTTCAGTTTTATATCTCCGTGGAAAGACAACATCTCACCACAGAAGAAATAATTCCATTGCTTAACTCAGTGATACCATTTCCATAAACACCTCCTGTCTTAGTCATTTTTATAGAAGTATTAACCAGGCCTGACTCTACTTAGTTTATGGGGTCTGGCCAGATCACAATACAAAGTTTTTTTCCTCTGCACACTGCCTATTATATAAGGCCCCAATCAGCAATGTATTTAAGCACATGCTTTAAGTACCTTGCTGAATCAGGGCCCAAAAGGGATTGGCTAAATGCTAGTTAAATAAATAAAACATCATAGAATACATTAGAAATTTGGTATCAAGCAGGAAGAAAGGTTTAATTGCAACTGGCAACACCTCCATACCAGGAACAGTGATTTAAATTAAAGTGTAGATCACCCAACATGTACCAGGGCATGTTTCTGATTCTGATTAAGTCAAAAGGCAAAAATTCCCTGCCTTCACCCTGATAACACCAAAATTAGCATCAGGGCTGCCAAGTCTCACATCCCATGAGAGACAGACAGACAGACAGACAGACAGACAGACACACACACACACACACACACGGCAGCCCTAACATCCCTGCCTGTATCCCAGTGGAAAGGGTAAACAAAATGGGGAGTGCAGAATGAGAGGGACAGAATGGAGGCGGAAGAGCAATATACCTGGGGCTGAAGCCATCAGCCCTTAGAAAATGGCAACAAGTACAGGATGCTGCAGCATGTCTCCAAACCTGTCTTCTACATTATACACTGACTTCCCATAGAATACTGAGTCAGGTACTTGATCCTTATCTTTAAAGTACTCAACAGCCTGGACTCAGGGCCGGTTCCAGGCACCAGCTTACCAAGCAGGTGCTTGGGGCAGCCACTTCAGAGAGGGGCGGCACGTCCAGCCAGAGGCGTAGCGAGCGCCCTCCTTACCCTCCGACCGGAGGGGGCCCCGCAAGGAAGGGGGCCCCTAAAAGTGGCAAAATAAATACCGCATTCCAGTTTCTGCATTGTAAGGGGCCCCGCCCGGACATATGTTCGGAGGGGGCCACCGTTCGGAGGGGGCCACGTTCTTTGTTGCTACGGCCCTGCGTCCAGCTGTTTAGCGGCAATTCAGCGGATGGTCCCTTACTCCTGCTCGGAGCGAAGGACCTCCCGCCGAATTGCCGCCGCAGATCGCAATCGCAGCTTTTTTTTTTTGTTTTGTTTGGCTGCTTGGGGCGGCCAAAACCCTGGAGCCGGCCCTGCCTGGACTCAAGATAGCTACAAGATTACTTACAGCTCTATGAGGAGAACCTCGGTCAACAACTTCACTCTGAAGGCACAATAGGCGTTTCTATCACAAAGGGAGAACCAGCAATCCTCCAGATGTCCCTTCCACTGCCCCACATCTGAACTCAGGCAGGGGACCACCCAACATTTAAAGGTGCAATATGCAGAATACAGACTCCTAACAAATTCCCTACATTTACAAAAGTAAACATACCACTAGAACCAAACTGCAAAGAAACCCAGAGAGACTGAAAGAGTGGGCTGCAGTCTACAAAGTGTGATTCAATAGAATAAAATTGTATGCTTAGGGAAAGGGAACAACACATACTTGCAGCCTTTTGCATGGAAATCAGTCTGTCTGAGAAACACCTATGGAGAAAACTGAGTCAACTAAATATAAGCCTGTAGTGAACCACTGCAAAAAGACAAAGTCAGGTCTATTCTCAGATATATCTATCAGAAATATCCCTCGTGTATTCAACTGATTTTACTCTTTTTTTGTGTTCACAAATTAACTGCAAACATGCTTTCCTTTTTTTTTTTTTTTTTTTTTACAAATTACTAGGCAAATAAAGAAGGTGAAGATATTTCAGCCTATCAGTTACTTTCAATAAATAGTTTGTGTGTATTAGTTCAAGTATTTGCAATTTGCACTGTGCGATTAGCCAGCTAGACCACATTGTATTGTTTCTGTTCTCTTAAGTGGAGGGTTCTCAAATGCACAAACAATTTCCAATACTGTCACTGACTACTTCTGGAGGAACTAATCATATTAATAGAATTTTAACATAGTTGTAAGAATATTCACAATACTTTCTCTTTTCACATACATACTTGGCACACAACTCCTTGTTAGCAAGAATGTTGGCAGAAAATTAATAAAAAAGGTAATGCACATGTGACGTTACACTCCATATTCTTTATGGAAATATGTTTATGATATGGATATGGCATAACAGATATATTTTATGCAAAATGAGTCTTGTAAGGTATCATCAGAAAGGTTATAATTTACTCAATGTGATTATCCAATTTGTATGCATGTATCATTTCTCTATCTAAAGTTAGGAATATTGACTAAGTAACAATTACAACTGTGTGTGTACTTGGGAGACACCCACCAGACAACAGGCCATCAGCCTTGATGGGCCATTAGGAAGAAACAATAAGACTTTGAAGATACTAATCTCTCTCCTTCCTGAGAGGTGTCCTGGAAGTAGCTGTGACACTACTATGTCAGGTGGTCCTGTCACCTGATACTAAACACCATCTAGTAATTTTCCACTAAAAGGAGGGGGAGGTCAAGACTGGAAACAAAGGCTTCCCACCTTATGTAAATCTTAGGCTATGTCTACCCCACAGCTGGGATTGATGCTCTGAGATGGATCCACCGGTGGTCGATTTAGCGGGTCTAATGAAGACCCACCAAATTGACTGCAAATCACTCTCCAGTTGACCCCTGTACTCTACCCCGACGAGAAGAGTAAGGTAAGTCGACGGGACAGTTTCTCCAGTCGACCCCCCGCGGTATAGACCCTGTGATAATTCGACGTAAGGTACGTCAACTCCAGCAACGTTATTTACGTAGCTGGAGTTGCATAGCGTAGGTCGACTTACTGTGGTAGTCAAGACATAGCCTTACATCAGGCAAACAGGACTCTTCTTCGTTGCCTTCCTGCCCAAGAAGAAAGACTGCAGAAAGTACCTGAAGAGACAAAGGAACTGAGCTGTGGGAAAGGCAAGGGCTGAGTCCAGACTAAGACAGGAGTCTAGTCTGCAAAGAGAAATAACTGGAACTCTAAGCTACATAAACTCTGCAACTTGCCTAAAACAACAAACATTTAGGGTGAAAAATTACTTCTTGAAACTGGTCTCTAAGATCTTAAGCTTAGTATGCGTGTTTTGTTTTATTTGCTTAGTAATCTGCCTTGTTCTGTTTGCTATCCCTTATAATCACTTAAAATCTGAGGGAGGGGGCGAATTTATGAGCTTACATTGTATAGATTTCTCTACAGCACAAGACAATATTATTTTGGGTGTACTTTCCAGAGGGGAGCTGCACTTGAGTGCTGGGCGATCTCCTAGCTGAGTCCTCTCATAGAGAACTGTTTGCAGACTCTGTGTGGTTCTACAGCTGGTGCGTCCCTACCTGTGTGTGTGTGCTGCCAGAGGTCAGAGAGCCTAATTCAGGAAAACAGGGAGAGAGAGCCCAGGTTAGTGGAGCAGCCAGAATCAGTGAAATTCCAGTACATCAGGTGGCATCCCAGAAAGGGGGGCGGAGGGGATCTAACCCATCATAGCGCTAATTCAGCATTTTCAGTTGAACAAATATTCTATTTCTCCAGCAGTTTTTGCCTAGTCTATACTGTGCACAAGGTCTTGGAATTACACTGGAGGACTGGGATATCACCTAACAGTTGATAAAACTGACCAGCAGCGTAATTTGTTGTGCAAAGATTTGTATTACAAGATGATGGAAATTCCTAATTCAAGTGATGCTAGAAGAATAGACAATAGACATTTCAAAGTGATAAATAAGTGTATGTGAACAGAAAAAACTTTAAAAATAATGAGAAAATATTTTACCCTAGGAACCACCAAATGTTATAACTCTCAAATTTACCCCACATTTCTGAAAATATGTCTGTTTTAAATTATGTTGGGGATAGAAATGTCTTATTTTTATGCCACTCTAAGTCAGTCAGAAAAGAAAAAAAAAAAACAAATACACTAGGCTGGCAAGGAGATAGTCAAAATGATAATTATTTAATTTTGTTGTCCATTTTGATGCAGTGTGTGTGTGTGTGTGTGTGTGTGTGTGTGTGTGTGTTACATTTATGGGACTATTTGTCTCCCCCTGCTCACTTATTTGGCACCTAAAATCTCATATTATTTTGAATGAAAGATTCTGTGAAGCCTGGTGGAAAACAAGGCTGACTTTGATTAAGAAAATCCCATTTGAAATTTACAAGAAAAGTTGTATTATTAGCAAGGGACACTTGTCAGACAGTTTTGAGCTCCAAATGTAGACCCTAATCTTGTGGGGAACTCCACATGGTCTCAGCAGTCCACCTGTAGGGAGCTCATTGCAGAATCAAGGCCTTAGATTTTGTGAAAAAAGGTGCATAAAAACATTTAAATCACGTTTTAGTTGAATATGCATTTTTCAATGTAAAATGTTTTGGACAAAAAATTTTGACCAGCCCTACTCTCAATATGATATCAATGAATAAATATATTGTTTATTTATAATTATACAATACAATGAAAAAGAATGTACCAGTTCTCTAGATGCTTTTATTTATCAAAAATGGAATCATACTAGTACCAAAAAAAAAAAGATAGATCAAACAGCCTCCCTAAAAGTAGCAAAAACAAAACAAACAAACAAAAAAGAGTCAAAAAGGTCACCTTAGCCACAAGTATTAGTTCTAACAAAATCTCATATACACACTGAACATGAAAAGGGACAAGGTGGAATCCCATAGAACCCAACATAGAGTTTCTACAGCATGTCGCCGGGCAAGTGCACCCTATCCACCTTTGGGGTGGGCCATGGGCATTGTAGCCCTGCGGTTAAGTCCCCCTGACTACTCTTATCCTCAGGGCAGTATGGCATAATGGCCAAAATTGCCCTTCCTCATGGGGCTGGGTGGCCTGGTGGCCAAAGTTAATATGTCTGCCCTCCCCCATGGGGCAGGAGGGCCTAATGACCTGGGTCAATAAGACCGCTCTTTCCCTTAGGGCCGTGTGGCCAACGGGGGAAGTGGGCCACCACCTGGGGTGGGTGGCAGCTGGTATAGAAGGTCCCAGCAAAGGGCCCTGGCAGTGGCAAGTGTGCCTGCCCCTGAGCCCGCGGGGATCCATCCAAAACACGCTGATGCCACCTGGCACAATAACTAGTCCCCCTGGGCTACTTCCTACCCTGTGGTCTGGGTGCCTCTGGGTCTTTGGGCTCCTTAGCCTGTGCAACTCCCAGCAGCTCCAACCATCCTTGGCCATCTGCAAGTGCTTTGGTATCTGCCTGGGTCTCGGCACTTCTGGCTTCCTTGGTCTGGGGCTTCCACTGCTCCCAGGCCAGAGCCTGCAATGTGCATCCTCCCTCCTCGGCACTCTGCCCAGATTGAGATGAGTTGCTCTCTTTTATACTAGTGGTCCAATTGGAGCATGCCCAGCAGAGGTGAGAGGGTGGGGTTTCCTCCGCCCTGAGGATGGAGTTAATCCTTTCTTGGCCAATGCGGGGCACGTGCACCCCATCACAGGACAGAAAAAAGAAACAATGGCCAAAATAATTGTCCCATTGCTCTGAGATCTTTCCGAGATAGAGAAACAGACACTGAAGAGCAGAGCTATTTCCTTCTCCTAGAATTTGCTGATAAGGCAACAATACTGTGATCAACTGTATGAAAGGCAGCCAATAGATCCAACAATATGAGCATGGAAATCTGTTATTTTCCATTGCCAGGAGGTCACCTGTTCTATCCTAAGAGTTATACCAAAATTGAGAAGGGTGAAGAAACTTGAGACACATAAATAGTCTGAAAGTTCTCTCACCACACCTTCCTTGCAACATTAACCAAACACAGAAGACTAGACACTGGTTGGTAGTTGGTCAGATTGTGTCAAGTGATGATTTTTTTGTGCAGGTCACAACATAGATTCCTTTATGGAAGTTGGCAACCTGTTCTTCTTATGAGAGGCATTTGAAATCACCACTAATAATAGAGACACATTACTTTTCTAAGAGAAAAAAGTGATAGTTGTTAAAAAGAAATTACTAAAAGAAAAGGTACAGTGCTTATTTTAGTTATTGTTCTGCCAAGCCTCACATGTATGACTCACACCTTTAACAGTGACTAATTTCCAAAATGAAGGGTACGCAATACCAAATAAAAGTGGAGGTTTCTGGAAATGAGTGGTATGGAAGCCATTAAATACTTGGTTTTATGGAAACTGTTCTATAATTTAACCTTGGTTTAGTGATTCACATACTAAATAATGACATAAGACTTGAGGCTTGTGTGAGCCAGATGTGAATCTGAGTGAATTTTCCTCATAACAGGCAACTGCTGAGTAGCTTAGTAAGGCGGTTAGGGAGCAGTAGAAGCATTGGGCCTGAATCAGCATCATTCTTCAGCTCCTTTGTGCCAGCTAAGCTGATGGAAGGGGGAAGTAGGACAGGTATAAGCCTCCCTTTGGAATATCCCTGGTCAGGAAATCTTTAAGTCAGGTTCACAGCTGGCTCCACCAGTTCTGTGCTCCCTTCACAGGAGTCTCCAGCACAGAGGGTGAACCAGGGCATGATGGGATGAGATGGCATCAAGGAGGGAAGGATTCAAAAGAAATGCAGAAGATCTAATCTACCTGGTTTTTCAGTAAGGTATTTGACAGTTCCACATGGAAAATATTAGTTAAATTGGAGAAGATGGGGATTAATATGAGAACTGAAAGGTGGATAAGGGACTGGTTAAAGGGGAGACTATAACAGGTCATACTAAAAGGTGAAATGTCAGGCTGGAGGGAGGTTACTAGTGGAGTTCCTCAGGGATCAGTCTTGGGACCAATCTCGTTTAACATTTTTATTATTTGGCACAAAAAGTGGGAGTGTGCTAATAAAATTTGCAGAGGTATTGACAATATGGAGGAGGACTCGAATATCATACAAGATTATCTGGATGACCTTGTAAACTGGAGTAATAGAAATGGGATAAAATTTAATAGTGCCAAGTACAAGGTCATGCATTTAGGGACTAACAACAAGAATTTTTGCTATAAACTGGGCACCTATCAGTTGGAAGTGACAGAGGAGGAGAAAGACCGGGGTGTATTGGCTGGTCACAGAATGACTATGAGCTGCCAATGTGCTGGAGCCATGAGACAAGCTAATGCAGTCCTAGAAGAGTAGAGATCGGGAAGTGGTAGTACCATTATACAAGACACTGGTGAGACCTCATCTGGAATAGTGTGTGCAATTCTGGTGTCTCGTGTTTAAGAAAGAGGAATTCACAGTGGAACAGATGCAGAGAAGGATACTAGGATGATATCTGGAATGGAAAACCTGCCTCATGAGAAGAGACTCAAAGAGCTTGGCTTGTTTAACGTAACCAAAAGAAGGCTGAGAGGAGATATGATTGCTCTCTATAAATACATTGGAGGAATAAATATCAGGGAGGGAGAGGAGTTATTTAAGTTAAGCACCAATGTGGATACAAGACCAAATTGATATAAACTGGCCATCAATAACTTTAGATTTGAAATTGGATGGAGGTTTCTAACCATCAGAGGCGTGAAGTTCTGGAACAGTCTTCTAAGGGGAGCACTGGGGGCAAAAAACCTAACTGGCTTGAAGAGTGAGCTTGATAAGATTATGCAGGTGATGGTATGATGATACAGCCTACAACGTAGCTGATCTGAGACTACTAGCAGCAAATATCTCCAATGGCTGGTGACAGGTCACTAGATAGGGAGGGATCTGAGTTACTACAGACCATTCTTTCCCGGGTGTCTGGCTACTGGATCTTGCCCACATGCTCAGGGTCTAACTGATGGCCATATTTGGGGCTGAGAAGGAATTTTACCCTGGGTCAGGTTGGCAGAGACCCTGGGTCATGGGTCACTTGCAGGTTTAAACAAGTATAAATGATGGATTATCTGTAACTTTAAGTCTTTAAATCATGATTTGAAGACTTGAGTAACTCAGCTAGAGGTTACGGGTCTGGATGGGTGGGTGAGGTTCTGTGTCCTCCACTGTGCAGGAGGTCAGACTAGATCATCATGATGGTCCCTTCTGACCTTAAAGTCTATGCGTCTATGCACCAAGAGTCACTGCAGCGGGTAGCACAGTAGTACAGCCCTCGTTCTTTTACAGCCTGCACCAAGGAGCAACCTAGGCCGGAGCAGCCCCAGAATAGGGGAGGCACAAGCTGGCTCCTCTCTTTGTTCCACAATTTTTTTTACCAGTTCCTGCAAGCGAGATGCTCCACGCTTTGCCCTACAAGGCCATTATGATGATATACCTATGTGGTGATATTCTCACAAAAAATTTCACTCACAAGATAAATAAAACAGGGTTATGAAGATTGACTCCAGCAAGAATGTGTCCAACAGCACAACCCCATCACCCTAGAGTTTTCATCTGTAGATATATACATTAAGGATTTTGAGGGCAAATTACCCCTAAGTCTGCCTTATTTGACCTTTTTAAATGGCTGACCTTTTTCTAACCAAATTTGTACCTTTATTTGACTGACCTTTACTTTTTCTGTACTAGCTTGCTTCCCCAGCACCACCACCTACTAAACATGTTATGAAACTACATCAAATAGTCTATGATAAGTGCAGAAAGGCAGCTGATAAGGATTCAAATTAACAGCTGCTATACTAGGGTGAAACTCTATTGTGGTGCTTAGGCCAGGCATCAATTTGACTTCTGACATTTGTCTAGAGAGACTGACCAAAATATTTTGAACAACAAAGAGTCTCAGATAAACAAACAATGTAAAGCCCAAAGGAAAACAATTCGAGAGGATGAGATGATATGTTGAAATGGATCTGGGATACTCTGGAGGACAACAGCAACTAGTGATGAGATGACAAGAGACGCTGTCCCTAAGGGGGAGTGACAGATTAGTAGACAGACCTGATGGTATCTTGAGAAAGGAGCATAAAATAATTTTACTTGGAATTCTGCTAGAGTTGGGAGTTAGCGAGAAAGGTTTTTGTTTGTTTGTTTACCTTCCATTACATCAATATTATGCATATATGTTCCCAAACAAAACTTGCATGAAGCATGAGTGAAGGTTGAAAGTGTATTTCACTGGAATACAGCTCATACCCTAATGCAATATTACTCTGTCTTTAACATAAGGTTAAAAACAGAGGCGCTGGAACAATTTTTATAGTGAGGGTGCTGAGAGCCATTGAACCAAACAGTAAACCCTGTATATAACTGAAACCACTTTAAGCCAGAGGGTGCTGCAGCACCCCCCACACCTGTAGTTCCAGCACCTATGGTTAAAAAGTCTAGAAATGAACAGTGAAACAATCCTGCCAGCTACCCCATAGCTATATAATCCTTTGTCACTCACTATCAGCCCAACAGACTTCAGCTGCTACCCAGAACTGTTACACTGCTGATTTTATTAAGGGTGGGATTGCTGCTCCCAATGAGCTAAACCAGCATGGAGCAGTCTTGAAAATCCCATCCTAAATCTGTAGTAAAGATTTCAAAAGTAACACAATCCCAGGCTACAATTAGTTTTGCCAGAATTTTATACACTTTCCAAGTGTCATATATTGGTGAAATGGAAGATTATTTTCAAGAAAAGAACTGGCATATTTGATCTACGTTTATTAATTTAGATGGAATATATAGGCCCAAAAGTCACAAGTGCTAACATGACCCTGAAACTATCCAACATTAAACAATGTTAAACAAGGTTCAGGCTGCTTAGTACCATGGCAAACCCCATTGAAAATCCTTTTAATCTTTTATTCATGACAGAGAAAAAGCAGGAAAAACAATTAAAGCGTATGAAAAGTAAAGTATTAAGACTTTCATTTTAACAACGTCACTTGTTCCCTTTCTTTTTAGCTGGAAAAAAACCCTTGTTTGATGGCATCTTACATAGCATTAAAGATGGTAGTAACTATCCTTTGGGGAAAAGAAAAGAAGTAGCTGAGATGAGCTGGAGCTGTTGTTAAAGTCTGAGCCTCCTTCCTTTAAGACAAAACAAGATGAACACCTATAAAAGTATGGGGGAGAGAAAAGAACAGCAAAGACAGAAAATGCAGCTTCTGTCTCTTTGGGTACGTCTATACTTACCGGCTGGTTTGGCGGCAAGCAATCGATCTTCTGGGATCGATTTATCACGTCTTGTCTAGACGCGATAAATCGATCCCGGAAGTGCTCGCCGTCGACGCCGGTAATCCTGCTCTGCAAGAGGAGTAGGCAGAGTTGACGGGGGAGCCTGCCTGCCGCGTGTGGACCTGCGGTAAGTACCTTTAAGTTCGAACTAAGGTACGTGGACTTCAGCTACGTTATTCACGTAGCTGAATTTGCGTATCTTAGTTCGAACTGGGGGCTTAGTGTAGACCAGGCCTTTGACTCTCACTTTCAACCTTGCTGCTGGAAAACCACAGTAACGGCACACACAATCTTACCAACCACTCTGAGACCTGGCAAACTTGTACCAGCATCAGGCTTCTTACAGCATTGCTTTTACTCTTTCAGGATTACGATGAAGAGTGTCCAGCGTCCCAGGAGATAGTAAGGCATAGCAGCAATGATGCTGCAGCTCACACCTTCCCCTTCTGTCAGTCAGCTAGTGTCACCTTAGCCAACTTTCTCCCAAAGTCTCTCTCTCTCTCCTTTTTTAAAGATTCTAAAAGGAAGTGATCGGTGGAAAATCCCACCCTCTTATTATTTTGTCTACCAATTATACCTAATTTCCAGCACATCAATTTTGGGTAATTGATTTCCAATCTCACGCTGTTCTTCTTTACCAAGCATGATCTTAGTAGAATCCTTGAGTTATATCAGCAGGCCTTTTTGTTTGGACCAATTCAGTCACCTTTTCTGCATCAATATTTATTATGATAGGTTATTGTGACATTTTATAAACTTTCACTCACTCTTTACAGTCGGGCTCACACTTGAGAGGGTCGTTTTGTAGGCCAGTTAGTGCAACACGCATTTGATATTATTAAACATGTTAATTACATAGGTTCTAATCCTGCAAGCTGCTCTGTGCAGTGTGCACCAGCACAAGGCTCCACTGACTTCAGAAGCTCCACATGAGCAAAGGGCTATGTCCAGGCACAGCAACTTGCAGGATCAGAGGCAAGGCATTAATGCTTTATTTAAGTTAATGTAGACCTTGAATCTTTGTATTTTAAACTATACGGTGTATCAACAAATATATTCTGGGCCAGATCCCCTGCATGTTGGGCTGCACTCACTGTAGGACCACAGATGTGGGGCAAACATGATTTCAAGTCAACTTTACAATCCCCTTATTCTGGGGCCAGGGACAATGCCTGTCTCCATTATAATTCAGAGCAGCCTTCAGACTACTCCATCTTACACTTGGCTGCTGATCAGTTCAAGGGGTAGTCTGGAAGCTGGGGATTGATAGTATTGTGGAATGCTATGCCCTTATGTTCAAGAAGCTATGACTGCACCATGGAGTAACTAATGCCAGTTTGATTCTTGGGAAGTGAGGGCAAGGGGAGGAAAGAACCAAATATACTGTAGATGGCCTCCTGGAAGGGGAAGTGAGAGCATGCTGAAGCAACATCTCTCCCTCCTTCCATGCCACCTTTTCCTCTTCCATATCCTTTCAGAGGGACACAGAGTCAGGCTGATCTCTGCTAAGGCTTACCCCCTACCTGTGAGCAGATTACTCTCACTAAAAGTCTGAAGCAAGAAAACAAGAAGACTTTTGAGGAGGTTTTGCAGAATAGACCAACTTCTTGTCTTTGAGGAACCTGTAGAGAGGATGAGCAAATATAATTTGCCACCTGCCATTTGCAGAGGAGAGAGCATTTCACTCAGTGGGAAAGGACTTGATATTTGGGTCAGTAGAGACAAAGGTTACATTTAGCTCTTGAAGTCTCTTTAGAATGTGCACTGCAGAAAACCAACCATAGCCTCTACCCAAACTTTAAACTGAAGTACTGCAAGAACACCTACTCATTTTTTCAATTACCAGACAAAAGAAATATCTTCTGAGAAAGCTTCGTTCACTCAAGTTTTCACATGCGATTTTGGAGACACAAAGGCTCCAATAGGCTGTTAGTTTGGATAAGCATTTATATATTTGGGTTCTTACCAAATCCAGGCTGAACTCCTGCACCTTTGGAATATTTATCTGAAACTCTTCTTCAGAGATGAAAAGGTGTGACCTGTACATTATGTTCAGCCCCTACTGGTCGGAGAAGCAAGAGACCAAACTAGAATTCAGATAGCTTTCAAACTATTACTTTTCAATTGTACAGCATCTAAATATCTGACAGCCCATAGCAAGCTTGGTTTGCAGTAAATGGGAAGTACATTGTTTTGAGCACACATAAGTAACACAGGTGCAGAAGTCTGACAGAAATTCAAATCTCATTGCACTGTGAAAAAATGAAGCAGAAAGAAAAAAGGCAAATGAAAAAGTAGGGTGAGATTAAATGTGCAGGTTGAGTCCATTGCAGAGGGAAGTTTGAGCTGTGAAATCAGAGCCTATATCCAGATCAGGAATTTGGATTCAGGCTTTTGGTTTTAACACATACCTAGAAAGATATATATGCAGTAGGTCATCTATAACACCAATTTACACCCAACTGAAATCAATAGGATTAGGGGGCTGTAACAGAGCAACTACCACCTGAGCACCACATCAAGGCCAGAGGTTGTGATTCAGCTCCCTGCCTCAGTTTCCCTTTGGACTCAAAAACTCCACATCACAGTCCCACAGTAGTTAAAGCACTTCCTGTCTGCCATTCAATTTCTTTTGTCCTTGCACACATTGGCCCTCCAGGCCCAATCCCTATTTGGTATCTCTCTCCTTAAATCAAGAAGCCTTCTTTACAGAGCTAGACTCAGTTTCATGTTTCTCCTTGAATCAGGAGTTCATCCCTCCAGGTCCCAACTCAAGTTCACGGTCTTTCTCCCAGTTTGATTGGGGAGATCCCAGTCCTCCTTCCCAGAGCTCAGCTTAGAACAATTCAGTGCTTTCTTTCTTTGTGCTCTCCTCTCCCCTTGGTCATGAGCCCTCAGCCTTCCTTTTTGGAGCTGTTCCTTTTTGGAGCTGGGTTTAGTTCAGGTCTTCTTTTACCCTTCCCCTTTACTCAGGAGTCCTCTCCCTACCCCTTCTTTCTGGAACTGGGTACAGTTCATTGTCTTTCTGCAACAAACCTCTTCAGTCTACAAAAACCTGTGACAACTTCCTGGAAGTGCTTCTATTTCCCCATTGGCTCTTTATAGAGACAGCCACACACTATCAGCCCACACAAGGCTGTTAATGAGGCACAGCTGGGCTGGACCAGCTCCCCCTTAAAGCACCCAGTCCACCCAGTGTTTTAAATCAGCAACCCTTTTGTCAGGCATTCTCAGGAGCAATGAGGGCGAGATTCAATATCTAGGGGTTCTTCTTAGATTTACAACACAAAACTGGCTCAAGCCCCCTCCTGGGAACCTGTGAAAACAGAATAGCTCCCCTGGGCACTCTTAATAGGCACTATTTCCCCTCTTGCATGCTGTGAGTGCGTATAACACAATGGCAGTAGGGAACACAGCATAAGATAGGGAAAATACAGCAACGGGGACTCAGATGATGCAAATAATAATTAAAATGTCCACCTTACAGTACCTGGGCAGTTGTCCTTCACCTCCGTTTCCTGCGTACTGGTGTGAAAGTCCAGTGGACAAATGTCCCTTTAAGTCATCACTCCCCTCTTCCCTCCACTGCAGCCCTCTCATGGTTTGTTGTCAGAGGTTAGCCAAACTCCAGAGTCCTGGGGTGCATTCAGGTGGGTTCACCTCCAGCCCCTGGGGGCAGGGGTGAATGCTGCTTTGGTACCTGTCTCTCACCTCAGCCACTGCTGCCACTTCTGCTTTGTTGCCTCCTACTGTGCTACCCCCTTTGACCAGGACTGCTGCACTAGGAGGAGAAGAGTAATATAGGATGCATCCAAGGCCACCCCTCCCCCCAGCACTATGCATGGGACATACACTTGGGGAGCACTAGGATACAATAGGTGTTTCCCCTTCCTCCTCTATCACATGTCTGGGGGGGGGAGAAGGGGAAGGGGAACTGATGAGAAGAGCCAGCCAGAGAATTCAGCCAGCCCCCAGCTTTGGTCAGTAGCCAAAGCAGAAACCTTTGGGCCTTTGGAGATTCCTGTCAACATTTTAGAATGTTCTGGCTTTCTCTGCCCTGTGCTGATGGGCTGTTTGTTCCAACCCTCCCTCTCCCTCCCTTCAATTCACCTTCAGTCTGGACATGCCACTATTACCCCCTTTTCTCCCCTGCCCTGTCCCCCTCTCCTTCCTATTTAGCTGATCCCCTCCTAAGTATAGCCCTATAATGAAAGAAAGAAATTGTGGAACTCATATGCCATTAACTCCATCACATTGTTCACTCTGCTTGCATATTACACCCCTATATTTACACGATTGCGTCATTGTTTCCCAGTACTCCCCTGTCTGCCTGTGTCCATCTGTTGTCTCTTGCTTTATAATTAGATTGTAAGCTTTTTGGGCAAGGGACTGTCTTTGTGTTCTGCAGTTGTATAGCACCCAGGACAATGGGGTCCTGGTCCATGTCGAGGGCTCCTATGCACTACAGTAATACAAGTTATAAATAAGAATCATGATACTATATAACATTTTAAATTGTGTCATCCTTTAAAAATGCATTTTACATTACAGGAAAAAATGGTTAATGAATTTCACTTTGTTTTGGGAGCCCAGAAATAATGAGAGACCTTCATAGAAAACTCAAACAGTTTTTTCTTCTCTACTGTAAATTATTTTGTCCATATATGATTAATACACAAATAAAAGTCTGGTTTAAAAAGCACTCTGAAGTATGGATATTTTTCTGAAGTGTATCCAAACTTACACAAACCTTAGGTTGTAAAATAATAAATATTAATAAATACTTAGAAGTTATATGTATTTCATATCTTCAGATCTCTTCACAAACACTGAGCTTGATGTTGCATTCTTTGTACACCCAACACTTTCATCAATTTAATCAAAGGCCAACTTGTGGATAACCCTTACAGGAGCGTGCAAGAGGAGTAAGTCTATCTTCCTTTTTAGCTCCTGAAGTTGCCAATCAAAATTACTTCTTCTGCCCTCTTCTGAATGCAGGGAGCGCTTCCTGCCCTATGAGTATTTGATAACCCAAATGGGACCACTAAGTAGGGTCAGAGTCATGGCCCTATTCTTCTCTGCTGGACAGTAAAGCAGGCTGGATGATTGTAGAAGGGAGTATGTGCAGTCTCCTGCTAACAGGTGCTGTGACTGCATACCTGATGTACTCTCATTAGGATGACGTATAAAGCTCTGTAACATCTCCAATAAGGGCCTGTGATTAGCAAGCACAATCTCACCCTTTGTGTTTAGGATGGACAAGGAATGCAGGGTTAGATTCCCTAACTCATTAATCCTCACCCCATCACTGTGGAGTAGGTGTCGTTATATAATGCCTGCATCTGTAATTTTCACTCCATGCATCTGAAGAAGTGATTTTTTACCCACAAAACCTTATGCCCAAATAAATCTGTTAGTCTTTAAGGTGCCACCCGACTCCTTGTTGTTTTTGTGGATACAGACTAACATGGCTAACCCCTGACACTTGTGGAGTAGGTGTTATCCACATTTTGCACCTGGGAAAACTAGGACACAGCTGTTAAGTGACATGCTCAAAGTCACTCAATAAGCCAATGGCAGAACCCTCCCACCAGATATATAAGGCCAGAACCAGCTGTCAAATTATATTCTTGAATGTTTAGGTATAAAAACACTTTTATTCCACCTCCTTCCATTACTTTTTTATTTTGGCTAACTAGTCCAGTTACCCACTCTGTTCAATACCCGGCCTATAAACAAAATGCAGTGGGGGAAATTTCAATAGGATAGCAACTATTTCCATCAACTACCTGTAAAAGAAATGTGCATCTACCCAAAGGTAGGAAAACATATTTAAGCTCTCTTAAGGCCGACATAAGAACTAGTCTTGACTGAGAAAGACCAGTTGAAAAAAGTGTATCAGATGATTGAAAGTGTAGAGGAATCAGCAAGCCTGTTTTTTGTTTGTGCACACTCTAGAAGGACATTAACAATATCTGAGGGAATTAGGAATCCCATAAAGAAGAATTAAAACCCTGAGGAAAACAATTACCTGCATTATAGTAATTGGTAATTTATCTGTTAGTGGCTTGCATTTGGTAGATGCAATAAGTAAAGTGGTAATTTTGGTAACTTGCAATTCATTACTGTGAGCTCATAAAGAAAAACTAAATTCTCAGTCTGGTATATAGAAACTATCTGACAGCAGAGATTTATAACAAAATACTGTGGGCTGAAAAGACCTATCTCAGCATCATGTACTTATCTGGGTATGTTCATGGCCTATCTTATTTTTAATTCTGTTTATTACCTCAGGACTAAGTAAGAATGGGGACCCACTGTGCTAGGCACTGCACAAGCACAGAATAGTGTGTGTGTGAGGGGGGGAGGGGGCTGCTAAGAGCTTACAGACTAATTGGACAATACAGACACAAGGTGGGGAAAGGTTAGGGCCAGTAGTGCCAGTCACAAGAGACCAAAAATCATGAAAGCAACAGAGAGTCCTGTGGCACCTTTAAGACTAACAGATGTATTGGAGCAAAAGCTTCCGTGGGTGAATACCCACTTTACAGATCCAGACTAACATGGCTACCCCTCTGATACAAAAATCATGAGTCATCCTAAAAATCATGAGATTGACTCCGCAAATCATGAGATTAAATAAAACACTTTTTTTTTTTTTGCATTTTAACTTTCCTCTATGCCTCTAGTAATGTGTGTGTGATAATTTTAGGCTGGATGTTCCCTCAAAAGTGTCCTTTCAAAAATGGAGAGCTGGGGTGGAGGGAAGGCATCTATCCTGGTGGCAAAAGGGGGAGTACTTATGTTAAGTTTATTGTACATGGATATAATCTAAGTACTAAGTGGAGAGCTCTGCAGTGTGATAAAGCTACAATATGATGGAAAAAACTTAATACACACATTTAAAAATACACTGCACAAGGCATAGTAATGGAGCTGGAAAATAAATATTCAAGAAACATGAAGTTTTCAATTTATTTTTTCAATAAAGATTTGTGAGCTACAAAGATAGTTATATGCAAGAATGTCAGCCATATTTCAGAGCTTTCTATATTTCACTGCAGTAATTTATAATCCCTATTATTTTGAAATAACTGTTACAAAGTATTCCAAAAATAATTTTAAATCATTCTTCTTTCTTTGTATAATTTTGATAACTACATCAATATATACATTATCCAGTAATTGCAATACATTATTTTGAGTTTACTTAATTTCAAAATTAATTGTCCAAATAGCTAAGAATACTTCATTTTTATTTTCCCTCCCAAGGCCCCTGAAGGCTTCTCCACTTCCCTGAAACAAGCAGCACCCCCAATCCGCACCATCAATTCAGCCCCCCTCAGTATAGCCCCCTACTCCCAGGCCCCACTCCTGTAGTTCAGCCTCCTAGCCTCACTCCTAGGCTTCTTTACCCCCCTCCCCTCCGAGGCTTGTGGGGGCTGCTGTGGGGTCCCCTCTTGTCTTCCTTTTCCCAGGGGGAGCAGCTCCAGGGGTTGTTCACATCCCTCTTCCTCTTCGCAGGCTGGGTGCTGCAGGGGGAGGAACAGAAGCACTGGCCTGCATGTATTTCTCACAGGAGGAGAGACAGAGGAGGGAAGGGAACCATGCTAGGCCGTGGGGGTTCTTTGCTCCCTCCTGTGAGAGCCTTCCAAGCAGCGTGGAGAGAGACTGCTGGCTCCCCGCAGGGCTGAACTTCACAAAGGGGCCGGCGCGCCTCATGTCATCTTAAGACCGGCTCCAGAACCCTTCAAAATCCTAATAATTCAGGACTCGCCCAGAGAGTGAATAATATGATGGCAGCAACGGCATGCTCATTCCACATTTTCGGGGAGATGAGAGGGTTAGCTAGGAGGGAATAGGCTAAATGGAAAGAAAAGTGAAGAGAGAGGGGACATTGAAGGGAAAGGGGGTCAGGGGAGAGAAGAGAGACAGCTGTGGAGTGAAACTTGGGGAAGAGACTGTGAATGAGGGGGTTGGACAAGCAGCCAGTCAGCACAGAAAGCCCAGCCTGAACTGCAGAAAGTTGTCTGAATGGGTGAAGGTACCTGGTTTGGCTGCTTCTGTTCCTACCAGCTGGAGTCTCTGGGCTGGTTACTCCCTTCAGTATTCCTCCAAGATGCTACTTGGCTACTAGTTTCCCCTAGAGATTTCTGAGGGATGGTCTCCCCTGTGCAGTTCTGGGTCCAGCAGTGCTGGGGGCGGGGAGGGGGCTGGCCCCTATTTTATCCTCTCTCCCACAGAGCAGCAGTCCCTACTTTGGCTGCTTGTGAAGTTGCTTCTACCCTACCTGTCTAGGGACTTATATGGTCATCACTGTAAGGCCCGAGCACCTATTAATATAAATGTATCATCACCACACCCTTGTGAAACAGGAAACAGTTAAATACTTCTGGTTCTTACATTTTAATCATAACGGCGCCCAGTAGTTACAACTGAGAAGTAAACTGATAACATTGATTAGGGAAACTGAATCAGAGAAGCTGAAGAAGTTTGCTCCAGCCCACAGCGATGGTGGTAGTACTAGGTTTTGGATGAAGGAGTTCCCAGGTCCACACTCAGTCCATTAGACCATCCTTCCTCCCAACTCAGTACGCATTGTTCTCTCCTTCATGTTGCTGTCAAACAGGAGCGACTCCCTGAAAATTACTTAGTGCGAGACGCTGCCACTCTTATTCACAAAGGCTATTTGCAGAGGAGTAAGTTACTGTGAACAAGGATATCACAATCAGGGCTTTAGATTATAAGCTCTTTGGATCAGGGACTGGCTTTTCATAATGTGTTTATGCCTTCAGGCACTACCACAGTACAAATATTAAATGATACAGTGAAGTTCAGCTGAAAATCAGGCCTTCGGTATTCAGTGCTGGGTTCTGTCTTGGACGAGCAAAAATAAATAAATACAAAAAAATCTCATGTTTTATGTGGCGTTAGCTGGCTTAGGTCTTTCCTGGGAAACTGGCTTCACAGTTGAAAGAACGCTGGTCCAGTTTTGTATATACTTATCATTCTCAGAGTGTTGAGAAAGATGTTAATTATTGTGAACATATTATTGGTCAGAATGCCAGTCAAACCACTTTCACCAGTTCAGCAACATGAATTTTATTTAACCGAGTTGGGTGGGCTGCATTATACAGTACATTAGATTTAATGTTGAATAATATGATACTGAGCATTAAATTTATAGTGCAATTTACAGGTGAAGTTTAAAGAGCAAAACAATGGTACCATAAAATAAAATAAAAAAATGCATCTTTTATTAGCTTTTATTGCTTAAGAAATTGACCAATAATAGCATTGTGCCAAGTAAGATGCAAACTACGAAACAGACCTAATTGCAGAACTTCCATATCCCAATAGTTGAGTGTGAGATCATGGAGTGGAAGAGGGGCATTATCAATTATTTTTTCAAGACATACCCAAATGAAAGTGGACAAATACAGGGTATTTTCAAAATTAAACTGGTAACAGCAGCAGGATGTTCAGATACGTTTAATAACATTACATATGGCAATGCATTGTAGTGGGATTTTTTTTAAATAGCAATTAATTCTGAAACAGGACCTGAGCACAGAGTCTGCTATCTATCCCTCTTCTTCACCAATATCCACCAGTATTACTGAGCAGTAGTAGTTGTTCATTGTTGAAGTTACAACTGCTTTTATCTTTCCTGTAACACACACACAGAAATATTTCTGACCTCAAAATTGGTAGTCTTTGTCCAAAAAAGAAGCAGATTTTTTTCTACCAATTTTATAGTCAATCAGAGAAGGGCTTCGTGAATTAGGACACTCCAGAGATAAGGGTGTTAACTAGAGATCAAAAAAATCTCTCTCTATATATTTTGCCATTTTGCAACAAAATGTAAGTAAAAAGACAAAGCCTACGTTACTGGACTCCCCTAGCTGATATCTAGTTCACAGGACTAAATATTATTGGATTAAAAAAAAAGTTACTAACATTTTAAATAGGAAGACACCTATGGATTTTCAGCTCTGAAAAGGCACTTTGCAATACCCTTTCACTCTGAGGGTAAATCTAGTACTTTATCCCTTTCCAGAGATAATGTTGGCCCCTCTGCACCAGCAGCTGGTGTAATTCCTAGGAAATGCCAGCTTTATAATAACTATGTGGCCCACTGCTGGTACATTCTAAAAACATTTCCAGTCAGTAAATACTACAGGCAACATGTGGCTTTTAACTTAAACTACAGTTACCATATGGCAGTGTGCAGACTGCCGCTGCACAGCCGTGGCAGGCTGTAGAGGAATTCTCTACACTCAATCACCCAGAATTCCTTGAGGGGCTCTCAGGAAGACACTTGGAGCAAGATACAGTGTTTTCCTCTACTCTGGCTAAATAGTGCTGGTTGATGAAGAACAAAGTGAAGCTTTAACCTCTCCTGACCTCATCTGGGGGGACTATTGGTCACAGAGATTTCTTGTCCTGCCTGCTTTTGTTGTGGCTAGCCCTACCACTCAGAGGCGCTCACTCTGTGGGTGCTCTGTGGCTGAAGCACCCACTGAAAAAAATAGGGGGTACGCAGCACCCATGAGCCACCAGTAGGTGGCAGGAGCACATACATGGGGAACAGTGAAACCGGAAGGTGGAAAGCACCCACCAGCAAAACCAAAAGTCAGCGCCTGTGCTACCACTAGTCTGAAAGTGGGGAGGCTCCTCCTCTCTTTGCATACCCATATAAAATAAGACACAATCTATCCCTGTGTGATTTTTTTTTTTAAGCAATACAAGAGCCCAATGTCATGAGGTAATAAATAACTTCACCTCCAATTTCAATTAGAGCGAGGCTACATCTACACTACAAGCAGGGGCTGTGATGCCCAGCTTGCACACACATACTTGCACTAGCTTGATAAGAGCGAACACGAGTATAAATAGTAGTGTAACTGTGATAGCGCCAGTATGGCTTAGCTGTGCTGAGTACGAACCCACTGATTTTAGGGAGGTTTGTACTTGGCAAGGCTAAGCCATGCCACTGCCACCTCTGCTCTTGCTACTGCACCTACACTCCTATTCGTACTCCTGCTAGTTCAATGAGAGCTCGTGTGAGTATGTATACGTGAGCTGGGCATCTCGCCACTAGCTCACAGTGAAGGTGTAGCCATAGAGTGCACTCCGCACCTCCCAGAATCAGTACCATGCTGGTGGGATATTACTCTTTATGGCACATGTGCAGGTTTCTGAAATATGGCTGTATCCCAGCATAATTTCAATTGTAAGCTCTTTAGGGCAGGGGGCATCTTTTTGTTCTGTGTTTGTACAGTACTCAGCACTGTGTTTGGATCCTGATCTATGACTGGCGCTCTAAGGAACTAGGACCAGACAATTTTATTATAAACAAAAGCAGCAACATAATAACAGGTGAAATACATCCTGGAAGCATTTTATTGCTGGTATAAAAAGGCCTTATTAGGGAAAAGCATCTTTATGTCACCAAGCACAATTCCAAGAGAAAATGTAATAATGTAGTTTAGGTAAGATTTTAGCATTCATTTCACTAACTTAAATCTAATAATATAAGTTAGTAATAATATAAAAATGCAAAGTTTTGCTAAGATAACATGATTATAGATCTACTTTTTGCAACAACTTGAATATGACTATTGTGTTGATCTGGTTATTATGATGCTCTTGCCAACTTAATAAAATTGAAGTTTTAAAATATGTATGTTATTCATAATAAATTATAGGATTTATTTTACCTCCTCTCCCCTCCTCCCCCCAGTTTCACAAGATTAGAATAAAACCTCTATTGCTTTTAATATAGATTTACTCCATCTTTGTAAAATTAACACCACAGCAAAACCTATACTGGGTACAAGGTCTTATCCTTTAGTGTTATCTCATTATTGTAATGAGTACTAGTGACACAGTAGTTAAGGGTTTGCTAGCATTTTCATTTTAAAACTTTATGTTCAGCAGTTTATGCCCTGGATGGAATAAGGAGTTCTGAACTGAAACATGACAAACTGTACATGGTCAAGTTTTCAGCCAGCCTCATTAGATTGGTTGGAAAATGTTTGTTCATCCCCATTTGTACTCATAAATCTGAGTTTTGCATGCACAAAACAAATCCACTTGCCTGTCTCGCAGTATAAACAGACTAGCTAAAAATGTGTCCAATTATGTCAATCTGAAAACATGTTTTTTTTAATAATTCAAATTAACCCCCTTCCTTCATTTGGCTATTTTAAAGATAGCAAAACTATTTTTCTTTCGTTTCTAATATTATTTTCCACCTTGGAATCCTAAAAACAGATTTATTTTCTGATAATTTTTCAAGTCTTTAAATTAGACTATCACAGTTTCTGAAAACCAAAAGAAACTATGGGTGTCAGGTTTTAAGGTTTTCACAGATTTTTACTCTGCATTCAATATTATGGATCCATAGGGACAGGTTCAGTTGTCATTCTACCCACCAAACCCAGTCACCGATGTCAATTCTGCACACAGGGCCCCAATCTAGTTCCCACTGCAATCAATGGGAGTCTTTTAATAGGAGTTGGATGGGGCCCACAGGATACTATCCTGCTCCCATCAACACCACAAAGACCAATTGCAACAGTTCTTCTACACAGGAGGAAAGGGGCACAGGTCATAGAGTAACCTGCAGGGGGCTCTGCAGCTCCATGTGCTATTGGCAGGAACAAGAACATATCTTTTACCTTTTATCAAGCCAATGAACAATACCTTCACCCTTCTAGTGGTCGCAGCTTCGATCTCGCACTTGTCTGCTTCTCTCTCAAGCAACATCATATTTTATCCCATGCTGCCATTTATGCATAGGATAAAACTCTGCATCAGCATTCATAAAAGCTGCTCATCCTCTTTTAAATATCTCCTTAAAACCCACCTTTTTTTTGTGATGATGCCTACAAATTAGTCCTATCTGGCATTAGTTAGGCTAATTCTTGATCTGAGACTTGCAGTTCTCTACTAAGCTCTATTTGTTTTGTTACCTCATTGGCTCACCCACCCCTTTTGTCAGATTTGTCCACCATGTCCTGTCTGACATGTACACCGCAAGCTCTAGGGCAGTGACTATCTTATTAGTAGTCCATACGTGCCCTAAACAATGGAGCCCTGATCCTTCATTGAGGTTCCTAGGTGCTACCATAATAATAATAATAAATTCAGGATAGAATTTAACCTTAACTTTTTTTGCCAGTGTGGATACAAAAAATCGGAGGTTTAATGTTATTTGAACACGTTTGGTAATTTAGTTCATCTCAACTTCAGTTCCTCCTCTCTGGGTATACTTTCAGAAACACGTATGGTACTCACTTAGAGACAACGGCTTCGATCCTCAGATATATTCAAGGAGAGCACAGCACAGCTCAGACAGGCTAGGTGCACAAAGGCAGCTTTGCGCTCCCCTGATTCTTGGCCAGCTGGGTGCCAGGGCTTTAGGACTGCATTGTCCCAGTTGAGTGATACAAAGTGTTCTTAATGCAGCAGAGAAGTGAGATAATAGATTTTAATTATATCACTCCATGACATCCAGTTCAGGTCACCCAAAACTGAGCCACTGTATTACCACTCTGCCTCAGCAAGAATGAGTTTTGCTGCTACTAAGCTATATGTCAGCACTTTGACACACTAGCTCGTCTACCTTGCCAGCAAACTCTTCAGGACTCTGCCAGTCCAAACTTTGCCTTGCAGGTAATGGTCAGAGAACCCCAATTCCTTATTTCTCCAGAGCAGTTTTCCTGCAGTGTCCAGTCCCTCTCACTGGATGCTCACAGAAGCTTAGTTATCTGCTTCCAAAGAGGCAGAGCAGACATCCACCTCTTAGGTTTCCTGAAGACCAAACACTTCAATATAACAACACTGAGATGGTTTTGTAATGAAGTAAGAATAAGTGTATTAACAAAGAACATAAGTTTAAGTGATTTCAAGTAAGAGTGAAAAAGCTATGGAAGGTTACAAACAAAACATGCTTTCTAGTGACTAAAACTTAAACTTCAAGTTAGGGCATAGCTACACTTGCAGATGTAGAGCACCGGGCATTAAACCAGCCCTCAGAGACAGCAGCAGGGAAAGCGTTGCCATGTGTTTACACTGTCAGCTGCAAGCGCACAGTAGCAGCTCTTGCAATGCCACAGAGAGCAGTGCATTGTGGAAGCGATCCCAGTGTGCAAGTGGCTGCAACATGCTTTTCAAATGTGGGGGTGTGTGGAGTGAGACAGGGAGTGTGTTCTGTGTTTTGGGGGGCAAAGAGCATGTCAGTATGCTGTCTTGTAAGTTCAGACAGCAGCAGGGGGAAACCCCGACATCAGCCCTGCCCCCCCCCCACACACACACACGCCTCCGGAGCAGCAGCATTACACAGTAATGGTTTGCTTTGTTCCGGAGCAGATAAGTATGCCGGCTGTCAGAAACGAAGCTTTGAAAGGGGATATCTGCATGCCTGAAGCCGAGTTCAAAACAATGACAAGAGTGGCCACTTCACTTCAAGGGATTATGGGACATTTCTGGAGGCCAATCAAAGCTCAGTAATGCAACTAGTCGTCCACACTGACACTCGGGCATTTCAGCCAGGGTGCAGCAAGCTTTATGCTTCTCGTGGAGGTGGATTACCAGGAGCGCTCCAGCTGCAGAGTCCAGGCACTCTAAGTGCCTTGCCAGTGTGGACACTTCAGCAGTTAGGGTGCAGGGGACTGATTTAATGCGCTCTAACTTGCAAGTGTAGCCAAGGCCTTACAGTCTTTGTCTAAGTAGGTTTCTCACCTCTAGTCCATTCCCAAAGACTTCAACCCTCTTGGCTGAAGGACTGTCAGAAAGTGAGAAGTGGATAGTCAGACCTAGTGATTGAAGCAGCAGCTGTGACGCCTAGTGGTTGGGCCAGGGACCAGAGTCAGAGTAGAACAAGGCTGGAGCAGAAAGAGGCAGTCTGTCAGAACCCCCAAGTGGCAGGAGATCCTCCCAGCAAAGTAGTGATGTTGAGCTGACTCAAGTGGCTGCTCTCATTAGGAGCCTATATCCGTAGCCCGGGGGTCACCAGGTTAGACCTTTGCCTGTGGATTGGATGAGCCTTGGTTGATTGAAGTGGAGGTGTCAGGTAATCAGGCTGAGGGATGGCTCATCACACTCAGCAGCATTTTTCAGGCTCAGGCAGTACTCATCAGGCTCAGAGAAGACTCACTACATTGATACTACTTGTGTCCCTCAGGTGACAGATGGCAAAATGGCTTTCTATTTATATTTCCCAAAGCCAGTGGTCTTTGTTTCAAGAGCCAGGAAAGCTTCCTAGGGGAACAGCCTCCATCCCGCACCATAATTGCTAAGTGGTAATCTCCCCCCACTTGCTAGTTTGATGGCTTTGTTTATCTTCTCTGTAATATGCTTCCATTGTTTCTGGTCTTGCCTTGCTCAATCTACATTGGAGACACAGTCAGGGACTGCTCCAGCATTTCTGCCGCCCCAAGCAAAAAAAAAAAAAAAATCTGCGATTGGCGGCGGCAGCAGTTCGGCGGCAGGTCCTTCGCTCCTAGAGGGAGGGAGTGACCTGCCGCCCCCGAATTGCCGCAGGTGCCGCCCCTCTCCCTTGGCCGCCCCAAGCACCTGCTTGTTAAGCTGGTGCCTGGAGCCGGCCCTGGACACAGTCAAGGTGAAACATTTCTTTGTCTAGGACAGGCTGGGCTTATGCACTGCTTGCCAAACACCCTTCAAGATCATATTTCCAGCACATCTACAATTCTTTATACACCACCAGTACATACATCATGCAATAATATTAATAACCCCCCAGTCTGTTACCAGTTTGCATAGGATACCTTACATGACACCTTTTAGATACAGATTTTATCAGCAAGTGGGGCAATGAGCATGCCAGGTCAGATTTGAGTTATGGTATGGTGTGCCTTCTGCCAGTTAGAGTATGTGAGCCAGGAGCACCTCACTGCCCTAACATTTTTGCTGATTTTCTTTTTTTCCCCCCTTAGTTGATGTAAATGCGTCTTATCTGTGCATTCCTTCCTTTCTGCCTAATTCAGGACAAAGAAACAGCCCTGCACTGATAGCTCAGACATCTAATCAAGCTTTGGTTTCTATTTTAATTCATTTCTGAATAAGAACACAAGCAATCCCTTTTTGTTTGTGGTTCTATGCCTTTAAATGGTCTTCTGGGAAGGAGTCATTGAAGCGTGTTCTGTAAATTCAGAATTAACAAAGCAAAGCTAAAGACACTTCGGTCTACATCATAAGTTATGGATATTGTCTGGAGAAAGGTCTAATTTCTTTCCCCGGCTGTCTAATTTTATAACCTTTCAGATTTCTCTTGTTGATAAGCCCGGGAAGCCTCTGTAATTATCTATAGTCTCCACTAGGCTAAGCTGCAAATACAGAAGATAAACAGAAGCTGTGGCTGAGTTAAATGAATTTTATAATTTTACCAGGCTGACTCAGGGTTGATAGGTGAGTTTGCATTAAATATTGCAATAAGGAGGGAGTCAGGTAAAGGTCAAATAAATATATATATATATATATATATATATATATATATATATGACAGCTCTAGAGTTTGAATTATAATATCATTTCAACAAGTTCTAAAGCACAAATGTCTGCATATTTAAAAATTAACTATAGAGTTTTATTTTACTTTATTTTTGAATTACCATTTAAAGCAAGACTGTTTGATGTATATCCTATTTTTGTTGTAATGTACATAAAAGCCACACAGAAAGCCCATAGAATTTGTTTTTGGTATGCCTCTAAACACTTAATATTTTTTACATTATTGATTGGCTCTAAGTGGGATGGTTCTACATCTCTTAAAACAGTGACTTGGGACACTAATTCTCAGTTACAAGAAGTACCTTTCATTTAGTGGGGCACTGCACTTTGCGTTTATAGGAAAGAGCCTGCATTGCTTCAAGATGTCTCTTGAATGTTACATCTTTGCTAATCTCTGTGATGTGTTGATTTACATCTCTGCTCTTATGAAGGAAAACTATTAGGAGTCACTTCAAATAGAATAAAATATTTGTTATGTAGAAGTATATAAACAGACTTACCTGCATTCTGTCTTCTACTTCAGACAAGAAAAAAAATGCACTTTATTTGCACTGTGATGCTGTAATATTTATCTGATATGTCTGAATTATTTGTCATTTGAATTTATGGTTCCATGTGACACACACAGTTATGGAAGACAGTGTTTGCTGCTTGGAACAGCAGACTGGAAACAAGGTCTCCAGGACTAGCTTCTGTTCCCCACCTTGATGACTTTCACTGATTTATGTGACCTTGGGGAAGCCAGTAGTATAGCTTGTAGCCACGTTCAGGTGTGATAGGAGAGAAGGGGGAAAGAGGTCCTATGCAGGGGCCATTCATAATTTTTTAACAGAGCACAGGCTTTCAAAAAAAATCACCACAGAAAAAATTCTACTTTAACTAGAGTTCTGCAAATATTGCAAAAAAACCTTGTTAATCATTTGAATTTTAAAATATATTTGCTTTGACAGTGTTAACACCTTTCTATGTTTACTTGTCTTGAATATTTTAGCAAAGGAGTTGTTTGGCAGGAATGCCTGCCAGAAGCAGTGAATTTTACGCAAATGTTGCAGAATATCTGTACAAATAAAATTTTGAGTTTGCATTGTTTTTAAACTGGGACTATTCTTAGCAATCCCACTTCAGTCTTGGACTGCTTTTGCAATACATTATTAGAAAAATTTGTTTTCAGTTCCTTAGCACTTCATTTGCATTTTGGGGCTCCACTAAAGCAGTGGACTCAATTTGGGCAAAAAAACGAATGCAATCACTATCACTATTTGGAAGCCAGGAGTTTTGATTTTTTTACGAAGGACATATGATGAAGACAATTCAAAATGGATTTTTAAGATGCTAAAAAGAACAGAATATACCAGGGTAACAAAGGGTCCTTTTTGTTACCAACCCTTTTATTAATGTGAACTACTGAGATACAAATAACTCTTTGATAACTCTTAAAGAGAAGAACAAATACATAAGGTAAGGGGATAGACCGGGGTGGGCAAACTTTTTGGCCTGAGGGCCACACCTGGGTGGGGAAATTGCACGCAGGGCCATGAATGTACGGCTGGGGCAGGGGGTTGGGGTGCGGGAGAGGGTGTGGTGTGCAGCAGGGGGCTCAGGGCAGGGGGTTGGGGTGCAGGAGGGTTCGCGATGCAGGCTCCGGCCTGGTGCCGCTTACCTGGAGCGGCTCTGGGGTGGCAGCGGCATGCAGTGGGGCTAAGACACCACATCCCTGCGGCCCCGGAGGTGGGGGGGGGGGAAGCAGAAGGCTCCGCGTGTTGCCCTCACCTGCGGGTACCTCCCCCGAAGCTCTCATTGGCCATGGTTCCCCATTCCCAGCCAATGGAAGCTGCAGGGGGGGCGGTGACTGCAGGCGAGGGCAGCATGCAAAGACCTCTATGCCTCCCCCACCCTCCAGGGGCCACAGGGACGTGGCGCCGGCCGCTTCCAGCAGCGGCGCAGGGTCCACGGCACCACAGAGGTGGCAATTCCATGGGCTGGATCCAAAGCCCTGAGGGGTCGGATCCATCCCACGGGCCGTAGTTTGCCTACCCCTGGGATAGAACAAAAGTGAGGCAGTATAAGTCATGGATTACGTACTGTATTTTTATTTTATTTATTTATTTATTTAATTAATTAAAAGAAAAACCCATTGATAAAACTTTTGTAGTCAGCTAATGACATTTGGCTCATTTTCCTTCAAATAGTTCATTTAACCCAACACAGCGAGTAAATCATTCTATTTCTCTTAATTCTTTTATTCTGGTCAAGAGTCCTTTTAAAAATCATTCCTATAGGCAATCACAGGAAAATTGTGTACATATGGAGCTCTCCCCTTCTGCTGTGTTTCTCTTTTCTCATACACTGCATGGGTAGTCAAAAGGAGCTACACTGCAACAAACACACTGAAGAGCAAAGATTTACACAGAAGCACCTAGATAAAGTACAAGATCCAGCCATCTCAATATCATGTGACTTGTAAGATCAGGAGAGCACAAAGCTTCAGCTTTCACCAACTGAAATCAGATCTATTGATTGAAAACACAATGGCATCAGAGCCAATCATTATAACATCACAATCTGTGAATTGCCCAAAGTAGAAAAGAGTCATTGAAAATCCCATTTAACTTGGCCTCACTAATACCTTGGGGCAATCTACTGCAGATGGTAAGCATTATGGCTCCAGGGCAGATCTCTGAACTAGCTAAACAAATGACTGCAGTCATACCTGCACCTTTGGATTACCTGGTCTGAAAATTTCCTAACTGTGTGATAGCTGCATTTTACCAGGTGTCCCTCCTATCTCTGGAATATAATGGAAGGATGGATTGTGTTCAACTCCTGGCTCTAGGACAGACTTCTTGTGTAACCTTGGACAAGTCACTTCATCCATCTAGGCTTCCAGTTCTGTTTAGATTGTAAGCTCTCAGGGGCAGAGCCTCTCTCGCTCTATTTTATTTATATATTTTATTTTTATATATATGATATACACACACACACACATTCAGTGCCTAGCACAATAGGGCACCAATCTTGGCTGATGGGTCTAGGTGCGAGGCAATAATAGCCTCTAGGTACTGGGTAATAATAGGTAGTTTCTAATCTTTGAAAATAATCTCATATGTGTTTAGAACAGAGTGCCAAGCAGCATGCAGTAAGCATGCTTGGAAACTACCTGGCTTCAGCTAAAAGGAGATAGGAAGTGCAGAGTTATCTGTTTGCACTCAACACAGAATTTTGTTGGCGCCACAAGTGCATGTGCACACTGCTTTATACATTTGAACCAGAACGCTGTTTCATGTTAGTATGGAGTCATTAAGGTGCTTAATCATTAAAATGGCGTTTCTTGTTTAGACAGTTCTAATTTTGAATATCCTGGAGTGATTATAAATCCTGGCCTGCTTCACAGGGACCATTCTTACATCTCTATTACAGCAGATGAGCGTCCGGCTTATCATTCTGAACCTCTTTCTTTGTCCCACAACAAACACACAAGCTTAATCGGCTTCTAAAGTAATCATATGTTTTAATTTCTCTAAGCCGAAAACTTCTTTTAGCATGAAAATTACTGGGATACAATCTCAATTAGATTAACCAGCACAGTCTTTTGTTCCATTAATTTCATTATTTTCAAGAACATTGACTTGTACTTTTTAATAGAGTTTCTAATTGTTTTACATCCTTCAATGTTTATAAATATCCTTACAGAAAAATAGAATAGCATTTCTTTTTGCTCCTTTTTATTGATCTAAGAGTGCTTAAGGAGCTGGGTATTTCTTCTATTGTAATAATTACTTATATTACAAGTATTTATGATTCTTAGTTTCTTAGGGACAGATTCTGCAAATATTTACATCTTGGTACAGAATATCATAGGTGTCCCTGGCCGTGTCTGGTAAACAGAGTCGCAGTCACAGTGCAGTTAGCCTCTCAGTGACAGATGCTCACATCAGTGCAGTTAGCCCTTCACTTTTGGGAGAACCAAATCCACATAAATCACTTTAAAAGAAAGGTAAATAACGAACGCCTATACTGAAGTCATTTTCTCTCACCAGCTCTTGAATTGTCCGTATTCTCAGTTATGAAGGATAAAATCGCTATGCATAATTTATTGTTTTTAATGTCAGCCTGATGACTTACTAAGACACTTGTTATACTAAGAACAGTAATTTAAGGCATTTAAGAAATATCAATTAAGTTGCAACTATTCCTGAAGCTAATGCATAGCCCAGCTCCTCGTTATTTTGAATATACCTTGTTAAAGAGCCAAGGTCTTGTCTCTTTCCCATGGGAAAAGTGTCACTTCATATTGTGCACTTGAATTTATAGAAGCAATAACTCATGTGAGCCAATGTTTCAATTAAAGTGCGTCATACAAGTATCAAAGCACTTCTTTTCCATCTCACAGCTATCAAGGTTTCAGTCTCAATGGATCTGTGACTTGCTCTACATTACACCTCCTTTTCTCACATTATAAGTTATAGTCTTCAAAGTCAAAGTTCTGCGTGAGCTAAGTATTTCTAGGTCACAGAAATAACTGGCATAAGACATGTGGTACAGGACCGTTTTACTTGACATAATCGGTCCAAGTCAGGCAAGCCAACAGTATCTGTACAAAAGGAGATTTATTCACTTATGTTCCCAGAGTTGATGAGGTGACCTGGACCTAATCAATCTTTATGTCAGTGTCTTTCCATCACAGTAATGAAACATTAAAATAATATACTACTAGTTACTGTATATGACTCTATGACTCCTAACCCTTGCATTTCTTGCCAGGATCAAATTCTAATCATCATTATCCTCCTCCTTATCTTTAAGCCTCCTGCTTGGAAGGACTCCCCAAGTCCTTCCCTCCTTCTGCTTCCTAATAGTTTTCAAATCTGTTCTATAGAAATAACAAATTAATCTCTTCTCCATATGCTGGGGCTCGATTGTTGTGTGTTTCAGGATTTGGCAGTTATTTTAAAATTAGATTTCTTTTTTTTTTTAAAAGCAGTTACAGTTAAATAAAAACAAAGAAGAAGAAAAAAAACAGGGTAAAGCAAAGGAAATGCACCTGGCCCAATGTCCTGTTTCATCTACATCTTTCTAGTTATGTGCAAAACCAGTTTAATGGTTGTGACAGATTCTCAGTTCATGTAACTCAGCACCGCTCCTTTGACTTCAAGGGAGACTTGCTGATTTACACTAGCTGCGGATCTAGTCTAGTGTTTCGATTTGGTGCCTTACTCCATACTTCCTACTATTCCCCTATCCATTCTTTTGTAATCCAAGGAAAATCTCTGCTTTATTTCACAACTACATCTGGAACCAATGTAGCATCAAAGATATAAACAACAAAGTTGTCACCAACCTTTTTGAGCAATGGTACTATTTTACCAGACTCAGAGTCCAGCTTTCCCGATCTCTCTTCCCTCCCATTCAACTGTGTGTGAGAATACAACACTGAATTTTGAAGCATCCACTGCTAAATAGGATGCTAAATAGGAAGTGGCAATGGTGATTTGCTAAGACTTCAATAAAGAAAATTAATAAGGTAGGAAGGGGAAGTTAGTCACAAAAACCAGAAATAGAGGTACTGCTATATGTACCACTGTGATAATAGGCCTTTGTCTTCAGGTTAAGTGGGAGACTACTCTTGATCACATTTCTGATTGCAGTCAATCCAAGCCTCATAGCATCGTTCTCACCAGTTTTCTATTTGAGACCACCTACCTTAGAAAGATATTTCTGAGCTTGTTAAGAAATATTCCCATCTGTAGTGATTTGTCTTCTGTATGTCACTCTCAATGTCATATGTGACAAAAGATATGCCTTGTCTGTAAAGGAGGAAGATATTTCTGGAAATCGGAGAGGAGTTTGCTCTTCTCTGGTAATGCTTAGTTTTCTTTTGTTCCAGTCCATTCTCTGGAAGATGTTCTGATGGAAAGAAAAAATTCTTTTGTCATTCTTTTCTTTAGATTCTAATCTTTAATCTATCTCAAATTCATTGTGTAGCTCTCATTTGGGGAACATTTCTTAAAATCTAAATCATATCACTCTGTGCTGTTAGTTTACAGAATCATTAATCAAATATCATGCTTGATTGGGTTTTAAAAACCCTCTCGTGGATAAATGCTTTACTAATTAGCAGAATATAAAATAAAGATGGTCTGAAGCAGACTCAGATAAAGGTGCTGTTTTATTTCTTCAGTACCACAGTTATTCAATAAAGTTGGTCAATTGCAGAGAATCCTGACTGAACTGTTTTTGTTCTCTCATGTGGCAAAATCCAGTGATGTAACCAGTGCATGATTTAATATATCGCAATTAAAACGGAACGGTCTGGCAGTGACCACAATAAGAAAGTGCATTTTTGCAGTGAGATAGCTCGTACATGATAGCTCCTACTAGAGTTCACCCTGACAAGCTATAATTGAAGTAAAATTAAAACTTAAAAATTTCCAGTGTGTTAACTATCGTCAGTTAGCTACCTTGTTATAAAAACACACCTATAACTGTGTAGACGTAGCCCAATGGCTAGAAAGCCATGGCATCTTTCCCCAAGCCTCTTTTATCACCTTTCTGGAATAGAAAATTAAATTACTTAGTTTTGCCACAGTTGCATTCAGCAGAGGCCCTTGCTCATCCTCCCCTTTTTTATAAAAGAGAAGGAGATGGGAGTAGAGCATTCTCTAAAATAGCCCCTTACCTTTGGAGTGCTCTTCTGCCAACAGCCAAAATAGTCTATTTGTTTAATCCACCTGGATACACCACAGAACCCATCTCTTTCAGCGGGCATTGGCAGGTGGCTGAGGGCAGGATCTGTGCCTAGTGAGAAAGTGTAGTGGACATCTTGAAGATGTATAGATCACATCACTGGGGATTAGACAACCTATGGGAGAGTAGGAGGAAGAGGTACTGCTGCTTTGGCCAATTTTGACTTTATATCATCTATATGGTTGTGTTTTTCAGTATATTTCAAGAGTACCCAGAGATTTGGATGTGTGTGGAGTTTGTAAGAATGAAATCTAAGATTAATAAATAAATAATATTCTGGAATTGATAGATGTTATGACCAGCATTCTCCTAATAATATACCTTTTGCTAGTCCGTCCTTCCCTCTTTTTTTTCTCTTTAGCATATTGACTTCCTTTCAACCTACATTTAATTCTCTATTTCTGGTGCAGCAAAGGGGAATGTGTCTCTACAATACACTCTTGCAGAGTTTCAGGATGAAATGCAAATTTTGTCTGTAAAATGTAATCTGCCTCTATTACATTTACATCAATATCCTGCCATGCATCTTCCAACCAACCATCACATTTCAGTTAGAATCATAGAATATCAGGGTTGGAAGGGACCTGAGGAGGTCATCTAGTCCAGTCCCCTGCTCAAAGCAGGACCAGTCCCCAACTAAATCATCCCAGCCAGGGCTTTGTCAAGACTGACCTTAAAAACCTCTAAGGAAGGAGATTCCACCACCTCCCTAGGTAACCCGTTCAAGTGCTTTACCACCCTCCTAATGAAAAAGTTTTTCCTAATATCCAACCTAAACCTTCCCCACTGCAACTTGAGACCATTATTCCTTGTTCTGTCATCTGGTACCACTGAGAACAGTCTAGATCAGGGGTCAGCAACGTTTGGCACGCGGCTCGCCAGAGTAAGCACCCTGGCGGGCCGGGCCAGTTTATTTACCTGCTGATGTGGCAGGTTCAGCCGATCGCGGTCCGCACTGGCCGCGGTTCGCCGTCCTGGGCCAATGGGTGCGGCGAGAAGCCGCGGCCAGCACATTGCTCGCCAGCGCCGCTTCCCGCTGCCCCCATTGGCTCAGTGGTACCAGATGACAGATCCAGCTTCTCGTCCACTGTAACCCCTAGGTCCTCTTCTGCAGAACTGCTGCCTAGCCATTCGGTTCCTAGTCTGTAGCAGTTCATGGGATTCTTCCGTCCTAAGTGAAAGACTCTGCACTTGTCCTTGTTGAACCTCATCAGATTTCTTTTGGCCCAATCCTCTAATTTGTCTAGGTCCCTCTGTATCCTGTCCCTCCAGCGTATCTACCACTCCTCCCAGTTTAGTGTCATCTGCAAAGTTGCTGAGGGTGCAGTCCACACCATCCTCTAGATCATTAGTGAAGTTCTGAAGTAGTTATATCTCCTGCTATTATTTCCTGTTTCCTTCAGTTTTCTAATTTTAAAATATAAGACCAGATTCTCAGGTGATGTAAATTGGCATAGCTGCACTGAAATTAATGGAGTAATGCTAATTTACATACGCAGAAGATATAGTCCATAAACTGCACTTTCTTGCCATTGCATACTCAATATTTGATGTCTTTCTCTGATGCAGTGAAGGTTTTCATCTATTGTTTGGTTTTCATCCCATCCACTTGACTAACTAAATATCTAGTCTCTCATTTTCCTGAACCTACTACTGTTTGATTCTTTTTTAAACAGAAAACTACAAAAAAGTCCTAAACAAAATTGGCAGGATTTACAATTTTACTGGGTTTGATTAACACTGTACTGGTTCACAACATTCAGGTCAGGTGGAAAGTAGTAACAAAATTTGTGAAGATATCTCGTTGGCTACTTTTCAGCCTGTATAAGGCATGGCTTGTTTAAATATCTAAGAATTTAGGGTGGGATTTTCAAAAGTGCTCAAACTCCCATTGACTTCAGTAGTAGCAGAGTTAAGTCATTGCTGAGCAATTTTGAAAGTTCCTTCCTTGGGAAACAGCTTACACCTTCCAGGTGCTTATATGCAATTTGCCCTTAAACTGGTTGTCCTATAATCATGAGATCAGTGTTGTCTTGAGTCCTGCTAATCACAGATCCTTGACCAATGAATATGGTTTGACCACCAATACCAATTCCTTACTTCGTATGAAGTAGTATCAATAAACTTTATTTTTCTTTTTTCAAACCAACCATTTTTTAAACTACTTTTGAGCAATGGGCATTCCCATGCAGGCTTATGGGGCTTCTGTAACCAGTGGGAGTACGATGCAGTGACTAATACTAGTAAACTTTATAGCTTTATACCAAGATTTTCAAAAGTGAAAAAACAGAACTGTGCAAAATATTACAAAAAAAACCCACTTCTCAAAAACATAGGTTTCTGGGTTTTGTTAAAAATGCAAGGCTCAGGCTATATTTGTTCGAAAGATTCATTAATGCTCATGAACCTTTTGTTCAAATCTGGGCCATTTTATGGTTTTCCATCAAAAGCATGCAAAATTCATATTTTCCACAGTTCCAATGTGTAACCAGATAAAATTAAGCTGTGTTTACTGAGTTTCAGTTTGAGGTTTTTTGTTTGTTTGAATCCAAAACTCAGAGCAATATTCAGGGGGTCTGAACCACTGACGTAGTTTGACAAGGAAGAATGTTTTATAAACCTCTACAAAGTAAAACCACAAAAGATCTTGAACAAAAAACAAACAAAAAACTTAGCGACACACCCACCACACAACCCACAGCCAATTTTGCCAACAAACCCTGCTTATTTGTTTGAAGTTAACATCACAATTAGTAGTAAAAATGAAATCCCATATTTATCCAGAGAGAGATACTCTGTAGGCTATAGAAGTAAGAAAACTACAAAAATCAAAATAACTCTGCAATATCTCTTCCCTTCATCCAAATATTACATGTTAATGTTTTGAGATAGCTGTTCAAAATCATACCATTCTTTTCATTCATGCATGAACCACGCTGGAATCTATTTATATAAAGTCTCGGAATGGTCAGCTAGGCCAGTGATCTGTTAGATTCAACCTCATTAGTAACTTTAAAATGAATTACATACAGTTTACTGGGCAGAATATAATAGGCCTAATTCTTTGTTACACCATTTTGCTATTTCCATGTCCACTCTCTGGATTTCATTTCTCTGTTCTCCTTAATAAGGCTATCACAAAATTCTCCAGTCTCATCTTTTACCATTTGAACTGAAATGGGCTAGTCATAAACAAGTGACATTTAGCTGTACTTTTGGGCCTATGAATCAAAGAGGAATAGTTCTATTTAGTTATCTTAACTATTAATGAAATATACTCCAACTCAGATAGGGATCCAAACTCCATTGAAATCAACTTACGTTATGATTAAGCACATGCTTGAATGCTTTTGCTGGATTAAGCCAAAGTATATTCCTGTTTTTCATCCCTTTATTCTAGCCATCTACATCCTCATCGTACTTTTGCTACTTCTACCTACAGTCCTTAATCTAACTTTTAGCAATGATTGCCTGCTTATGTAACCCACATACTTTATACTGCAGCATTTGACTGTTTCTCCAGGGGAGAGGAAAAGAGGCAGTAGGGAGGAGTTCTAGATTTTAGTTGGATACTCTGTCTTCACACATGTGCAAAGAACAGAGTAAAACAATTCAGTTTGAAAGACACAAACTTCTAGAACAGGATGTGGCAGTTACCAGGCAAACTCAGTAGCTATTCTGAAGTTGTATAGTTGTAAGTTTTCATTGTGGGGAATCCACCTAGCAGGTCATACTCTAGTCATTCTCTGAGATGAGCCAGTCAAAGGCAGGAGAAAGAAGGTTATAAATAAAGAAGTTTAAAACAGCCCTTGGAACTTAGTGTCCAATTGACAAAGGACCAAGAATTGTGTTTGGTGTGAAGGCTCGGTCCAATGCCTGTACAATGTTGGGAATAGCTGAGTTCTATTCCAGGTTTATTTACTAGGCAAGCCCTCCATTAGGATAATGTTTCGTCCACCGTAGTATGATTTTTGGACCTAGAGAGAGAGCTGGGGTGGCAGAGAAGTATTTGTTATCCCCAAAGGCTACAGAGCCTGGATGTAGCTATTAGCTAGCTGCCCTAAGCTAGAATTTTGTCCTAGTTGGAAAGAGAGAGAATGGGGCAGCACTCAGTGAGGCGAGGGTTTGTGAATTCTTGCCTGACTTAGCTGGGTTTAAGGGGAAAAGATGGTGTCCTAAAGAGGTGAGCGTTTTATAAACATCTACGGAATGGGTATTTTATACAGTGACCCCCGAAGCCTGTACTACTATGGATACAGGCTACAGACTTCTGTTTCACCAGCAACTGAGACCCCCAGTCAGCTCTTGGCCCAAGGGCTGGAATACTGCTGGCTGTGAAGATCTCCAAATGGTTTGTTTGCTGATAGGGTTCTGAAGTGTTTGAAAGGACTGAGATGCTGCCACTTGTCAAGCTCTGTAGGTGACACACACTACATGCTATGGTCACATTAGAAAGCCCGAGAAGTCATCTCTGAAAAGATTAGAGGGAAATGTGTTTTGATGTGTATGCTGAATACACAAAACATTGAAACCTTTTATTTGAATATATGTACCAGAAACAAAAGGGGGAAGGAACATCAGTAGATTTACTCTATTTAAAAAAAAAAAAAAAAAAAAAAAAAAACCCTATTCATAATATTCCAAATACTATTTACAATGTTTTATACTAGTTACATTCTGTTTTGGGTGCATTAACACAATTTTGTTTTGCTAAAACCGTGTACGGTGCTCTCTCTTTGAAATTAACTGGGAACTATTAACATCCATATAATCAGGGTTTTACACACAATAGCCCACAAATGTAACTCTGTGCAATGCTTTCTCAAAAGTCCTGACAAAACGCTGGCCTGTGCTTCGGCAAAGAGTTAAAATGAGGTGCAGGAAGCAGGGAAGTGTAATAGGTACACAGAATAGTGCCTGGGCATCTACCGTCTCCGTTACACTTAACAATAGCTACTGTATCTTCAGCTAAAGGTGATTCTTTGCATTTTTATAGCGTCTTTCTTCCAAAGATCTTCAAGTGCTTTGGGGGTGAACTAGTTCAAAAAAATTTCTCCAAACTACAGAGAACCTCAAATTCCTTTTCAATCTGAATTTAAGATACTTATAACCTGATTCAAAAGAAAAGAAAACCAATTATTTTCCCCTTCCCAAAGCGCTAGCTACCCACCCTAGTAAATCTTGGTATATCCATGTTGTTCTTCATGTTTTAGACCTTAAATCTTCATGTATGTAAAAGATTTCCAAATAGATGTTTGTTGCTTATAATATGTTGGGGTAACTTAATTACACTGTTATATGTGTATTAAACAAAGAAGGGGAAAATTTAGACTGAATATCAGGAGAAACTTCCTGATGCAATTCTATTAAACTGTTGAACAATTTCAATAGGTAGGTGGCAGAAACACCATCACTTGGGACATTTAAAACTAGGATAACATGCTAGGAAACATTCCATTATAAATCTATAATTTCTATGCTTCTATACCGAGATCCACCCTAAGAAGGGGGTGCTATTATGTAATTTGCTCTCCCCCATTCAGATTGCCTTCCATGATGAGATAACTGGCTCTGTGGATATGGGGAAAGCGGTGGACGTGATATATCTTGACTTTACTAAAGTTTTAGATACGGTCTCCCAGAGTATTCTTGCCAGCAAGTTAAAAAAGTATGGATTGGATTAATGGACTATAAGGTGGATAGAACGCTGGCTAGATCGTTGGGCTCAATAGGTAATGATCAATGGCTCGATGTCTAGTTGGCAGCCGGTATCAAGCGGAGTGCCCCAGGGTTTGGTTCTGGGATCGGTTTTGTTCAACATCTTTATTAAAGATCTGGATGATAGGATGGATTGCACCATCAGCAAGTTCGTGGATGACACTAAGCTGGGAGGAGAGGTAGATACGCTGGAGGATAGAGACAAGGTCCAGAGTGACCGAGACAAATTAGAGGATTGGGCCAAAAGAAATCTGATGAGGTTCAACAAGGACAAGCGCAGAGTCCTGCACTTAGGGTGGAAGAATCCCATGCACTGCTACAGGCTGTGTACCGACTGGCTAAGCGGCAGTTCTGCAGAAAAGGACCTAGGGGTTACAGTGGATGAGAAGCTGGATATGAGTCAACAGTGTGTCCTTGTTGCCAAGAAGGCTAATGGCATATTGGGCTGCATTAAGTAGGAGCATTACCAGCAGATTGAGGGAAGTGATTATTCCCCTCTATTCAGCTGGTGAGGCCACATCTGGAGTATTGCGTCCAGTTTTGGGCTCCCCACTACAGATGGGATGTGGACAAATTGGAAAGAGTCCAGCAGAGGGCAATGAAAATGATTAGGGGGCTGGGGCACATGACTTATGAAGAGAGGCTGAGGAAACTGGGCTTACTCAGTCTGCAGAAGAGAAGAGCGAGGGGGAGGGGGGGGGATTTGATAGCAGCCTTCAACTACCTGAAGGTACAAAGAGGATGGAGCTAGGCTGTTCTCAGTGGTGGCAGATGACAGAACAAGGAGCAATAGTCTCAAGTTGCAGTGGGGGAGGTCTAGGTTGGATATTAGGAAAAAGTATTTCACTAGGAGGGTGGTGAAGCACTGAAATGGGTTACCTAGGGAGGTGGTGGAATCTCCATCTTTAGAAGTTTTTAAGGCCCAGCTTGACAAAGCCCTGACTGTGATGATTTAGTTGGGGTGGTCCTGCTTTGAGCAGGGGATTGGACTAGATGACCTCCTGAGGTCTCTTCCAACCGTAATCTTCTATGATTCTATGATGACTGGGACTTGACAAATTATCCATTCGTACAAGAACAACAATTTAGGATTGGAGTCCAATACCCTTACCCATGAACAACAATACTTTGCTCTATGAGTAGGCTAATTGCGTTTAATAGAACTATTACTACTTAATGTGAGCAAGGTGGCAGAATTTGGACCTGAATTTTAATAAACCCCAGTTTTTTAAAACGTGATTTAAGTGATTTGATTGTACTTTGGCAGCTTAATGCTCTACAAACAGTGATTCCTTTTTCACTCCGGCTGAGGACTTAGGTGTCATCCTGCTATCTGATCTGCATAGGCTGAACACTGCACCCGTTGGAGCCCTATTAACTTCAGTGGGACTCCATGTGGCTGTAAGGGTCCACTCACATGAATCAGATTGCTTTATAGGGAAAAGATGACCCTCAAACAATAAGCTTCATTCTGCAGTCCAAATGGAAACTCCCATTGAGGTTCAGTGGGCATTTTGCTTGTGATGAGAAAGCAGGGTCAAACTCTAAATTGAAAAGTAACTGGATTTTACAGTGTATGTTTCATTTGATCATACTATATTTAGAAGTATTCATTGAAAATTGAACCACCAGGCCAACTTTTCCACCCCGCACCTCTGATCTTACCTTCTGCTATTTGCAAAAGTAGAATTAATACAATAGCTATCAATAGTTACTTATATAACATCTTAATGAGGTTGAAGCATTAACATTAGCTAGGCAGAGTTATACCACAAAACCAGTGCACGTTAATTGAAAAATTACTTATAATCACATTCCATAACAAATAGAACAGATTTGATAAGGGCTTAATGAAACCCCATTAAACCTACTGAGTGCCCTGCAATGAACCTTAAGCTCTCTATTGAATCATGAATTGTTCAGCAGATCAGATTGAAAGTGGTTTGAAGGCTCACACTTTCAAAAGTGCATGTTTTCAATGTATTAGTATGGTCAGGCAAGAAGGCTTACAGAGAAGAGATGGGAAATTGAATGTAAACACAATGATAATAGCAGAACAGAGAACAAATGAAAATTTTAAATAGTAGTTCTTATGTGAGAATAACTGCTCATGAGTTTTACTTTAAATGAGTGGCAGAACATGGTAGTCCAGAGTTCTGTTTTCTTAGGTTAGATTCTACATCAAGAAATATTCATACGTATCAAGTTATGTATGTGCATAAGTGTTTGCAGGATTAGGGCCATATTTGACTATAGGAGAAGCAAATAGCAGACCGTATGTTTAGGTTCCCTAACATTTTCCAGTATAAGAGATTCTTGTGACCTTTTCTTTAGAAGTTCTAACACCTTTATTGTTTGCAATGGGACTTTGGAATTCAACCAAAGGAAAGCCCTTGGGCTAGAGAAGTGCCTTATCTTTGTCCCACGAAATTCCATTCAGTTTTGTTGAGATCTATGATGATTTTCAACAATTTATAAGGGAAACCATGATGCAAATGTAATGATAATGGTCTCTGTGGCTCCTGCTATAGCAATAAGTAAAAAAAAAAAAAAAATCCTGTATCTCCACGCTGCAATGTTATGTTCTTTACATGTAGAGTAGAATCCACTTAATTAGCACCCGATAAATGTCACGCCGCCTAATTGGGATTACTACAAGGGAGCAGATTCATTGCAATATATTGGAATGACTAAACAATGGATAAATTGTACACCTACTTGTGACAGACCCTTAATTAGAGCCTTGCTGGTGGGCAGCACAGGAAGATTATCATTGTTTACCCACACAGAAAAAGAAAGGCCTAACAATAGATCTAATTGGTGAGATTGTGATTTTATATGATGGATCTGGCTTTCATTTTTCTTGACACACAGCGTTGCAGGTAAAGCAATGTATAGAAGTGAATGAACAGTTCCTGTTAAATCACTATTCTTATTCATCAGCACTGCTAATTAAGTTGCCAAAAGGAACTGTTTTCATTTCACATTCTCCATGGTTATACCGTGTCTAACACGACTGCAAGAGTACAAACAAATGGATTACACACTGCATTTTCTTCATCTAAACAGAGGAAGCCCTAGTCTTTGCTCCCATTTTCTATGATGTTAGAATAATTGGCAATAGAGACAAAGGCAAAATGAAAAGAGAATAAAAGCAAAAGGAAAGAACAAACATTTTATGTAAGCAAACGAAATTTTGCTATTGGTTCAAAATCATGCTTACAGAGAACCAGAAATATGGTGCAGTTTGTAACTACAAAGTTAACTAGCTAAAACTAGAGCCTGTTACCTAAATTTTGTTTTTCCACTATATTGAAACACTGGCAAATTTAAGTGATCTCTAAAAAAAACAAAAGTACCTAGGAATGCTAAGGGCTTGGGAAACATAGCTGAAAATAATTAGAGGATAGATACAGAGAAGATAATCCCAGAACACTGACCTCACTTTTTAGTCTCTGGAAGGGACTAATGAATTAAAAAGGATTGCAGAGCCATAATTTAACTAGCTTGATATTTCCCATATATCACCAATAAAGGGAGCTGAGCAAACAGTTCATCAACACATTTGTTATAAATGTTGCCTTCACAGACTGAGTGACGACAGCAGCTTGAAACCATCAGTGATGTGGACTAGATTGTAAAAAGTGAACAAACAGCAATAACTGTGGCATACAGTTCCGTGTATACAAAATAATCAGTTCCCAATATGTATAATCGCCAATTGGAAAAAACTATCTAGTTTCCCCCTCCGAGTAGTTCAGATTGTCAGAAACTGCAGACTCTGCTGAAAAATTGTGTCTCCTGTCCTTCCTGAGCATGAGTTAAGTTCAGAAAATCAGAAATAATACGTAGGGGAGTTCACGCATGTAACCAATCCAATCCCTATAAACATAGCTCACAACGTAAAAGTAGACAGCAAAAAAAAAATCTATGCTGATGCTTTTTGCTGATGTTCAGTGTGTCCAGCTTCAGTGAAATTTTCAGACACAAATTGTCATTATAATTCTTTTCTGTAGAAATTTCAAGATTTTAAAGGGTACACGTGAGTAGAACTGGGTGAAAAGGTTTCTTCTTTTCTTTGCCTTCGTCTTGTCCCGTCCATCAGAGTTAGTGGCTCTTTGTCTGTGTTGTGAGGTAAGCACACCTCATCAAGGGGTGTCGGGACATCATCAAGGTGGCTACCCTCCTGTGTAGGACAGTGTGGCCTAGTGGCCAGAGTCAATAGGGCTGGGCAGACAGCCCTCACCATCGAGGTTCCTGCAGCTTCTGGCTGGTGCAAGTCAATAACAAGCTTGGGCCTTGTGGCCAAAGGGGAGCAGGCCAGTGATGGGGCTGGCAGCCAGGGGCAGGGGGATCTGGTGCTCCCTACTCTACTGGATCCCAGCGGGGATCCTGCCAAAACACGCTGACTCCATTCCTGGTACCACAACCAGATCAATGTCTGGTTCCCCTGGGCTACTTCCTACCATGTCTCCCAGCTTTGTAGTCTGCCGATCCTCCATCTCCTCGTGGGTACGCTGCGGGTGAGGTTTCTGGTGACTCTTTCCTCCCATGGGCCTTGCAGATGGGCAGGTACTTGCAGGTCTTGGCAGGACTGGTTTCTGGGGCTTGGACAGCTTCTTGGCAGGAGCCTGCAACACACATCTGCTCTCCTCCCCAGTCAGCCCAATCTGAACTGAGCTACTCTTTTTATAGTCTGCCTCTGGATCATGCCCAGCAAGAGCGAGGGGACATGGCCTTCTCGGCCCACAGAGTATGGTTAACCGCTGCAGCACCAGTGCAGGGTAAGTACACCCCATCACAGTCTCCAAGCATTCCTGTCAAATGCATCTTCCCAGATGACACCAACCTTCTTCATGTCTTCCTTTAGCATCTCAAACCATCTTTTTCTAGGTCTTCCTAGTGACTGTTGTCCCATAACTGCTAACTTGTATTCTCTGGCCAACACGTCCCACCATCTCACATGACACAAGCATCTCTGTCTATACTCTCTCTTTACATCATGGCTAACCTAATCACAATCTTAAACACTTTGCTCTTTAGTTTACTGGGTATATTCTTATTGCAGAGAATTCCCATCAACTCCCTCCATTTACATCTAGCGCCTTTTATGCGGCTCCTAACATCTGCATTCCCATTCCCGTCATGGCTCAACAATGAAACAAGGTATTTAAATTGTTGCTCAGACTTTACTCTGTATCGTCTATTTTTACTGGCTTCGGTTGTTCCTCTCAATGAAGCATTGGATATATTCCATCTTTTGTTGGATGATTCATAAGCCATTTTTTTCTAATGCAGTCCTCCATAGTTCTAGGTCCCTTTCCAGTTCATTTTTATCTTCATGACACATCATAATGTCAACAGCAAAAAGCATGCTCCATGGGGCCTCTCCCCTAATTTTCTTTGTTAAGGTGTCCATTATAATCACAAATAGTCAGGGCCGGCTCTGGCTTTTTTGCCGCCCCAGGCAAAAAAGCCTCCGGCCGGAGCCCCAGAGGGAGGGCGGCGAGCCCCGGCGGGGGCTCCTCTCTCCCCCCGGCGGCCAGGGATAGGGCGCCAAGCCCCAGCCGAGGCTCGGCTCTCCCCCCGGCGGCCAGAGCGCAGGGGGTCGGGGCTCACCACTCTCCCCCACCCCGGCGGCCGGGGGGAGGGCGCCAGGGGGGAGGGCGGCCAGAGCACCGGGGGGGAGGACGGCGAGCCTGGCCGTGGCCCCGCTCTCCCCGGGGGCTGGAGCGCCGCGCCACCCCCCTCCAGGTGCCGCCCCAAGCACCAGCTTGGTGGGCTGGTGCCTGGAGCCGGCCCTGCAAATAGTAAAGGCTGATCCTTGATGTAGCCCTACCGCACAGTGAATTTCTCGTTATGGCTGCAGTTGCTTCTCACTACTGTTTTACTACCCCTGTACATGTCTATCATAGTCTAAACATATCTCTAGCAGATTGTACAACCATAGCCACCACCATAACAACTCTCTAGCAACTTTGTTGTCAGTTTTCTCTAAATCCACAAACACTAAGAGCAATTCCTTGCATTTCTCCCTGTACTTCTCCAGCAATAAGCAGGCTGCAAACATTGCATCCATTGTTGACCTTCCTGGCATAAACCCAAATTGGTTGTCTCTTGCTTGATGCTTCAGCTCCTCCCAAAATCTTCTCAATAATTCTTTCCAGCCATTTCATCATGTAACTCATTAACTTGATGGGTCAGTAATTACTACATTCTTGCACATGTCCTTTACGCTTGAAGAGAGGGAACAAGGCACCAAACACCTGCCTTTCACACACCCACTTTCAGTTAAGAGCAACTCCGCCACAAAAAGGCAAGTGGTAGGATTTTAGTGGTCAGAGGCTATATGTTACGATAACCACGAGTCATTTTCTAGGGAGTGAGAGCTTGTCCTCAAACTCACTTTGACCAATGAAACTCTTTAGGAGTTTCTGACAATAGTTTATTTGCTGAAAAATGCAGTTTTAGGTCACAAACTATTCACAAATTCATGTCGAGTTTACCAAATAGCTTTGGCACAAAGTCGATGGAGGCATGTGACATTATCCAGGGTACAATCTGGACTGATGGACAGTTGTCTCTCCTCCTGGGGTGCCTTTTACACTGCTTCGCTTTGAAAGCAATCACTCCTGGTCTGCTCTCAAACAGCCACCAGCATCTAAATTAATCCCAGTTATACCGTATGAATGCTGTAGCCAGCCACTCATGAACTACACTGCAGGGCAACACCAGCAAACTCCCAGTCCCAGACTTCCCCTCAGAAAAGTGTGTCTTGTACTGCCCAGCACCTTTCTGGACAATACAACCTCAGCTAAAATCGGTCATTTCATTAATAGAATATATTATGCACAAATCCTGTTATCCCAAATGAAGTTTCCCAAACACTTCAATTCAAACACACTGGTTTAGATAAAACATTAAAATGAATGTATTCACTACAGAAAGATAGATTTTAAATGATTACAAGTAATGAGGCATAAAAGTGAGAATTGGATACAAAGAAATAAATAGGTAAAATGTAACTTAACAAGTTAAGTGAATTCAAAACAAAGGGCTCTCTCACCATCAGTCCCAACAGTCTTACTGGCTGAAACTTTCAGTCAAGATCCTTCCCCAACACTGCTTCCTTTGTTTTTCAAGTGTTGTTGATGCTGAGGATGGAGAGAAAGGGAGAGATGGTTTGGGACATCTGCTCTCTCCCCTTTTAGCCATTTCTCTCACACAAGAATCTGACGTTCAGGAGACAGAAAGTCTGCGTGGACAGGAACCTCAAGCTGCTTCTTTGTAAAAATGCAGATTCTTTTCCTCAGGAGAGATGGTGTGGACAGAGTGGCCACTTAATCAGCTGATGGTCCATTTGATCTTGTTGACACCTGGCTGAGCCCTTGCTTAGCCTTTTGTATCTGGGGAACTGGTTTGTGACTGCCCTCCAGAACATGCTGCAACATGTCTCAGTAATATCAGAGACAGTGGAATCTTATAACTTTACATACAGGGTTTCCATACACATTTTACCAAGACAATAATGATCAGCAAATCATGAGTTTTCAAATGACATGGCATACTTTGTACAAATTTTACCATAAGCCTCTAAGAGGAGCGAACATAGAGGGTACACAGACTGTCACAAGGCGATAGTCAGAAGGAAAAAGGCAGGTGCCATTCACATAGGAGAAGGTAGTGGTGCTCCCCTTGTAGACCTTTGTTAAAGCACTCACCGACAGCCAGATGAGACCTCCACAGGACTCCAGACCAGGGAGCCAGGAGAGGACCTTGCCCCACCCACAGGCAAAGACCCTGTAAGGGGATCCTTTTTTGTTTATGCCAGCCACTGTTCACGGCCCTGCAGCACTCATCGTAGACTTCTTCAGCATACCATCCACCGATGAATGTTCCAGGCAGGGAGCTGGGGGTTGGGATAAACTGTAAATGTTATGAGCTGGGGAATTTATTTATGAATGTTTAGTATTTAGGAATTAATCTTAACCTTTTTGTTCCCTAGATCCTATTTTCCTGTTCCCAATAAAGTCCCCCTCCCCTTGTTATATTGTTATTTTTGGGTGTGACATTCCTTTTCAGGAGTTTGTGTTGATGTACTTTGTTTCTTGTATACAGGGTTTTGTACTCCTTCCCAGCAGTGGTAGCATTATTCACTTTCCCAAGGGAGAGCACCCAGGCACAGTGTGGAGTCACCTTGGGATGAGGCACCAGGTGTCACAAACAAAATAACACACACAATCCAGGACCCAAACCATGCAAGGAGAGGGGAGACGCTGCTCCATGTAGCGAGCATCAGCGAGGACTGGACTGGAATTTGGATGTTTCTCTCCTTCCCCGCAGTAAGTGCCCTACCCACCAGGCAATACCATTGTTCTCATTCATTGCAATATTATTCACACAGCTCGAAGTTGTTTTAGTGTCACCAACTATTCTGGAAGAACAATAGGGGTTCAGTTATTCTGATGTGGTCTGGATTATAACTGGGAAAATCTACACAGTTGCCTTGGGCTTCAATTGTCTCTTCAACTTCTACTAGTGGAGGGGACTGAGATCCAACAAATTTTTTCTAAAGGCTTGGCGGAGAGCCATGGTTTTGCAGTACTATTTCCTTCCATGGTAACTTGTAAAACCTCCTCCACTGGGGCATTGCAGAATCTGGGCCCTACAGACTTAACCGTGATAGAGGAGCTGGAACAGGGAACCAGCTGTTATCCATGGCATCTTGATGGCCCTGCAGAGTTCCACCTGGAAACATGGGGACACTTGGAAAGGCTGTCTATACTCACCTTTGCACAGAATGGTATAATTTGGCCCAGAGATGGTAGTTTAAAACTGATGCAATACAAATATTCCCCAGACTTTATTGCACTCTATTATAGTAATAAATTAAGAATAGATGACAATTTGTGATGGAGATGCAAAGAGTATGTATAGTTTACAAATTATTTACTATTAAAAAGCCACCATTTACCAACCATTGCCAAACACTGATATCTGAATAGCCAATTATTTTCTATGGTATGTAGCGGTCAGGATCTCAGAGATGTGTGTTCTGACTTTTTTAAATGGTGATCATTCTGCTCATTGCTAATATTTAAGTCCCCCCAAATGCTGGAACTTTTGCCCAATAATATTACCAGAAGGGAAGAATCATCAATTAGCCTATTTTACACTAAAACTAAAAGAAGTGAGGAATATTTTTGCAAGTTAAATTAGAACTCTCAAGACAATTTTAAAGGGAGGTTATTTTAAAGTGCAATACTATTTGAAAAGTCATTATGCAAAAATGACACCTTTTTACTCAGATATATTTCTTTCCTGTAATCAGCCACATATTTGCTGACTTTAGTGACAAAAACAAGGTGACTATGTGCGTGTATGTTTTACTCCTCTTAGCCCTGCAGAGCCAACATAGATAAGATAGAGTAAGCTGAATTCTATTCCATCCCACTGTCAACAGCAATGTCACTAAATTCTAAGCGATTACATTTTGCAAACCCTTTGCGATTGCACAGAAATAAACCAAGGGCCTAATTTAGCTTGTCCCATCTTTATTACCTGTGATGAAGCACAAGTTGGAAAGGACCAAGCATGACTGTACCGGGGCTGAGTTGACAGAGTTGGCAGTTAGGTTTTCCTTGTAACTGGAGCACAGTTGATTTGGGAATTATTTGACACAACAGACATGGAAACCCATGTTTTTTGGTTTGTTTGTTTGTTTGCTTTTTTAACATATGAGTCACCTTTCAAAATAAAACTGCACTTTAACCTTAATGGTAGCAGTAGAGAAACTGTTTTAAGAGACAATAGCCCCAAAATTATCTTTTTGAGGACCCTGTAAGGTGGTATGTGAAATTCTGTTAACTTCAGAGGGGGCGTTACAGGTGTTAATTCACAAGATCAAGCCCTTAATCTTGTTTTGTTGGGTGACACATTGCTTGACGAACCTACCCCACTCTGTGTTCCCAAATCCTTCTAGTTTATGTTTATCATTTGCCTGTATGCAATTTTTCTTTCTTACAGAAGTTTCTATCTACTTTGGGAAGTAAATTTGAATGTATCTATCTATATCTCTGAAGGGCGGGACTATACCTTCTGCAAGTGGAGGGGAGCTCAGATCACTCAAACTCATCCTGGGGGTATTGTTGGCTCTGCTGCATCATTTCAGACAGAGGGATCCCACAGAGCTCAGGATACACAGGGTTGTACAGATGAGGCTGTAGTGAAGTAAAAGACCAGCTGCTCTCCATGGCAACATCACCTGCTGATGTCAAAGATCTCCTAATAGATATCAAAGGGGGAATTAATAATGCTAAAAGCACCATTAATTCCTACTGAATCCTTCCATAGTTGCTAATGTCAGCCACAGGGAATTCAGCCAATGGCAACACAGCTCCTGAAGGTGCTGTGTTGCTACAGAGGGGATTATCAGAGTATAATAAAAGAACCAGCCACTTCTCCACGTGGATATCTTTTACCACCATGGAGTACACCTCCCTAAGTCTCCAGAAAACCTATCAGCTATGCTCACCCCAAAAAACTTCCCACCAGAGGAAACAATTGCTTGGAAAATTGGCAATGTTAATCTGGTGGATTTTCTGGGTCATTCTGCCTTCTTCCCTGGGAATTTGCCTTGGAAGAGAATGAGATAAATTTAAATTTGGAAACCATAATTGAATTAGACTGTTAGAAAATATTTGATTAGTCTTATAGATTCTGAGGTTAGCAAGCAGACAAGATTTATGATGCATAGATTTCTTTTTCTCGGAGGTACTGAGAAAGTAGTATTTTTTCAGATTTCATATCTGTGGTTTACTTCTCTTTACACAGGAAGGGGTCAACGTCTGAAATCAGTAGGATCTGCAATCTCAAACTCATTTAATCTATAAAAAACACTTAAATATGCATATGCTCCATCCTGTTTAGAAATTTTGTTACAAAGTTTCTCCCTCCTAAATGAGGCTTTAATATAGCATGGTTCCTCCCAGCTACATTAAACTCTTGAGCATTTACACTGATTTGAGTACATTTCATATAGAATCGTGCCCTCATCCAATGCATGGAATGCACAGGTATGATATATTGGCAATCTACACTAACAGCCATCCACAGGAATGGGGAGGTGCTAACTCACAAGTTGAATGATACTTGCTTTTGGGTGGAAGGTTTCACACTGGGCAGACTACATAGCCCTCTAAAATACATCTCTTCTGTAGAGGCCTCTACACTCTGCCAGAACTGCCAGATTGATGCCACATGCTTCTTTACAATAGATTCCATGTGCTCACCCACGTGCGCCAAGAAAAGAGTACCTGAACCTTAGAGGAAAGGAAGGCACAAGACTCAGATAGCTCTGGCTGCCAAAAAGACAGGTTGCATTGCAGCAGCATCTGAGAAAGCCATGACGACCACTTGTGGTGTTAAATTATGCATCAACTGGAGACTGTTGCCTGCAGGTACCCTGAGTGAAAGCGAGGAACAAACTTAATTACAAAGATGAGACTAACTGTGGTATTGTACCTTTCTCCTGAGCAGTAGCCACATTTAGAGTGTTACACTCCTGGAAATTGAAAGAATATTTATATGACCTGAAAATACCTCACTAATTATCTATCTCCTGTCTAGTGTACTAGAGGTGTGCTAAGAATTGCATCACTAGAGGAAGCTGTGGTAATAACTAAGAGCTTGTGTATGTCTTTTACAAAAGTAAGAGCTAGAAAACCCACCAATATAAAGCCCTGTATGGTCAATTTTAACTAGTTTCATTTTTATAACCTCTAATTATTTTTTAACAGTGGGTGAATACCTATAACTGTAGCCACTGGAGGCAACAGACACTGACCTTGGTACTGTGTCTGACCTATGTCTGTTAACAGGAGCAAGCACGTAAGATTCAGTCTCTTACCAGAACCCCTGTGTATGACACCCACCAATAACACTGATCACTTATTAGTGGTATTGTGTAGGCTATAGGAAATGGGTTATCGGGGAGGGATTTTTCCCCCTGTTATGGCTGTTCCAAGGCCCACTCCAACAATCTCTAGCATAGGAGGCATGGTAGCGGTAGCCTCATTTCCTGTAGCACTATAGGCACTCCCAGTGACAATGCTGCCCACAGCGGAGGTTGCAGTAACTTAGGACAACTCCTGGGCATCTGAGTTACATCAGGGCTGTTTCTGTCCCTAAGCAGCTTAGGATCAGGAAAGCAGAAGTCATAAGGCTTAAGCCATCTTTGTCCTTCATCCCTGCACCTCTGTAAAGTCCAGCATAGATTCTGACCCTATCTTTCTTCAGAGGCTTGGAACAAAGTTTAGAGGGTGCTTCACAACACTCTTAGATCAGTAGCCACAATTCACACAAATTGTTTTATGATCCTCACAACAGTTTGTGAATTGTATGCTCCTAAAGTGGATAATGGAATGTTTATATAAGACTGCATTTGGTACTGTAGTTTGGAGCGTATTAGATTAACCTGGCATATTTGTGTTTTGGAATGAAGTCAATGATTATATAAATCATAGATGATTCGAACATGCTTGATTTTACATCTACAAGAACACAATGATATCCTATTGTTAAACATGTAGGAAAGCTTTGAGATATTATAGCAATATTAGCAATTAAGACTATCCTCAAAGAAAGACTCATCTTCACATAACAATGGCTTACATTCGGTTTCCCAAGCACATGGAAACAATACACACAGGTTGGATTCATCGCACAGTATACATAGTGTACAGTCAGCAGAGGGCAGCGGAAAGTGATTTTTTTTTTAAAGTGTTATTTTCACTTGCTCCTAAACTATAGGATTCTACTATCCTTCAATTGCATCTGAAAATCGTTTGGGACCGATTCTGATCTCTCACTGATTTATCGCATACAGTAGAATTACTCTGAATTAACCCAGGTCCCTTATGTACATCTGTTAGCTTTTTCCTGTTTATTCAAGATGATATACACATCAAAGTGAGTAAACTGGAAAATAAGTTTAGGATTTGTAAAACTGTCCTGTCTTTTGCACCTGCAAAGTTGCTGTTCATTTTTGCATCTGCATACCAGATAGAATGTCTAAAGCTTTAGACATTCTTTTTCAAATTCCCCACTATTCTACTGCTGTAGCAACTGCCACAATTGTAGCGAAGGTAGGAGTGCCAAAGTAGACAGGCTGCAGGTAGATGCCTGCATTTTGGCCACCATGTTGTCTGGACCTGCTCCGAGCCACTATCTTTTTCTATGCCTTGTTGCATTAGTCCCATTAAAGTGGGCTGACTTAATGGTCTATGCTTAGAAATAGACACTTTAGATATTTTGCCAGAGTATCTCCTGCTCCAGAGTGCAAAATTCTAGAAAAAAGATCACCATTGCACATAGGATATTAGCCTATAAAACTATTTATTTATATGGATATGACAGAGAGAAACACACAATTGACAACTATTGTAGCACAGCTCTTTCATCTGACCCATGACCCCTGACTTATGATACATCATGATGTTGTACTAAACCAGACATTATCATGTACAGCTATTTTTTGACCTTGATTCCTTTTTTTACTGTTTGGCCATTAAATAAGAATAATCACATTTTATAGTGGTAAATTTTCAAACAAAGAGGGAAAACAACTCCCATTGCTTTGAACAGTCACAGATAAAGATCAATAACATTAAGGAAACATTTGATTAAATAATAGCCAAAACAAGATGAAAAACACTAGACTCTGCCATAGAAAGCCAAAATACAATTTATATTCTGCAGTATCAAAAGGAAATAGAATTGAAATCTTAATTATCTGCAGGACAACATTCATAGCTTTCAAACCAATTTACTACATGATTATTTCAGTTAACATTTTATTTGTGTCATCCTCCATGTGTGTATGATGTTGATTTTCATAAGGGCAAAACCAGAATACTGTAATTGCATGGGTCAATGTAATTTTTTTCCACTCCATTTCATCATCCATATTTTGTATCTCTTAGACACTTGATTCCTGCTCTTTACTAGCGTGGTCTTTAATTAGACAGTCACTGACAATCATCCATGTTTTAAAAGTCAGAAAATTAGTATCTGTATTGTAGAAAAGCAAAAGGTAACCTCCCTCCCCTGTTTTGTTCTGTAGAAAGTCCCAGAAGGTGCATCATTAGGATTTTCAAGCTTTCCTCAGGCTTCCGAAGTCCATCATTACAGTCATTAAGAATACGATTTCTACAAGCCCTCCAGGAGGTAAGAAAATTTGACCACACAACATTTCTTATTAAATGTTTCTTAAAGCTAAGAACAATCAGATTAAAATAATCATTCAATTTCCTTAACCTCTGTTACTAGCAGCACTTAAGACTGTTAAAATAAGTAATTTTAAAATCTAAATTTACTTTTCCACATTAAGAGCACAATCCTACAAACAAATACTATGGAGGACAGGCAACTTCAGTTTTGTTTAGAGTCAGTTTCACTTTCACTTTCTAGGCTCAAATGCACTGGCATAATGCTGCAGTGTTAAAGTTTATATCCAAACTTTTTTAAAGTAATAGAATTTAAAATAAAGGTTCATAGAAATATTATTGTTTAATCTTATATTTTGTAAACCTTTGATTTTAGAAAACCTAAAATTTCAGGTTGATATATTGAATCTAACATATGCTCACTGATGTCAGTGGAAAGACTTCCATTGACTTCAGTGGGCTTTTAATCAGGCTTATTGTGCATGTCCCTATGATAACAAATAATTGGCCGCATGAAGCAAAGTCGAACACTCAACTCACTGGCATTTCTCTGTCTGTAAACATGAAGACTTTAGAATGCACCCTAACAAATCCAAAATTTCAGGGAATGTTCTAGTTATCAGTGGGCAAACCCTAATGCTTTCAATGTAAATCAAAAACACCAGAAAGCCTGAAAACCAGGGCCTCCACACTGCCAGAAGAGGAACGTCTCTGCCACCTGCTACTGTTACCTACACACATCAGAAGCAACAGCTAACTTAGAGTTCAGGTTACAATGTCCCCACCAGTAACAGAAAGAAAGGAGCATTAGGGTATGTCTACACCACAGCTAGGAGCCAGCTTCCCAGCATGAGTGAACAGACTTGTGGTAGTGGGGCAGCCTGGGCTTTCAAAGTTGGGAGGGAAGGTGGCAGCTTGAAAGCCCAAGCTCCAGCCTGAGTGGCAATGTCCATACTGCTATTTTTAGTGCTCTAGCTTGAGCAAGTCCATCTACCTGGGCTGGGAGGCTCACTTCCAGCTGCAGTGTAGACATACCTTTACAAGCAGTGCTTGTAAAGGGGGAAGCGGGAAGTGAGGATAGTATGCAGGGAGCCCATGGTGGGTGCAATGTACTTGGCCTACACATGCTATTAATTGTGCGACCTTCTAGAATATCATCTCTCTATCAGAACAGGTAACAAAACATACATAAAATTTCTCGTCAAGCTTTTGCCCATCAAAGCAATCAGGCATTTGATGGAGGAGAGAGGAAACTTTCAGTGAATCTTCTCCATCAGGTCATAGGCTACTATTAGATCCATTGTTTGCCAACTCTTTATACTAGAAAACGGTGCTGTGTATTTTCATCCTGCACCCAAGATTCACTCTACCCTTCACCCAAGAACACAGAAAGAATCTTTGCAATCCAAACAGAACAAAACCCACACTTTTGAGGTTCAATTTTTTTTTCTACTGCAGCCACTCCAGCCACTGCATTTAACAGCACTGCCTATTGAATGCAGATTGTGATAATACGCAAGCCAATGGACATTCAGCTCTTGCCCAACTTTCTGAGAAAAAAATAATTATTTAGTCAACAGCCAACATACTTGATTTGTCCTATAGATGTTATTAACAATGTTTGTACAACATGTTGAAAATGTGAAATGCTATAAAGATGAAAAGTATTTTTTTTACTAATAAAATTAATAGGAAATGTAGCCAGAACATTCATGATAATAAATAAGGCATTCCTTGGAGGAAAAGATAACAGACAGCCCTTCAGCTACATCAGTGGTTAGAATCTCTTGCAGATAGGCAATGATGAACTATGCATGTGATACGGTGTCTATATCTCAATTACCAAATTTTCTGTTAGGGTCCACAGAGGGGCCAAAAACTGAATGAACATGGAAGAGACTACTGGATTTCATTGGGAACAGGTGGGTGGTCAGCATTTTTGAAAAATCAGGCAACATACATGGCTACTTAAATATGGGTTTAGGAACTTAAATTCAGCCACCTATTCCTTGGGAAATATTAGCCATGGTGCCATTTAATTTCAAGTCAGTCATAAATCAGGGCAGCACAAAGAGAAGAGGGAACTAATTTCAGTGCTCAGAAGCTGGCAAAGAAGACAGAACCGTATAAGACAACGTATCCCTAGAGCAACTCAGCATGACACGACTGTTTCTCTTTCACTTCTTATAAGTTTTGCTTTTGTTGTGGTTGGTCACACAACAGTTCCATTAAAGTGAGCCTTTAAGGATGGGATATTCAAAAAGGATTTCAGGGGCTAGGGTGCCCAGCACTTCTCATTGACTAATTTCCCTTAGCCCCCTTTTGAAAATTCCAGTCTTCAGGCACATACGATTTTCAAGTCAGCAGGTTGTTTTCCCTTTAATTAGGACCCTTGGTTTATTTTTAGATCTTTTAGAAATTGCTGTGTTTTCCTTGGAACATCTGTCTCTGCTGTGAAAAAAAGGCAATATTGTTGCCTCACTCGACAGTCTGCTGTTGAAGAATAACACTAAAAGAAATTTTGGAGAGTTCTGTAATATGATTAATTGGCTTTAGTTTACATTACACACATATTTTCCTTTGACAGCTTTCCATTATAGTGCATGGTGCTGCTTAGGTAACATGTACCTTCTACGTGTAAGAAGAGTTAAGAAGATGATGCTCTTGCTGATGTGTCCAAAGTTCTAGAATTGAAGTTGTGGCTTTATTTTGTAAAACCAGGTTTTTCCTTATACCATCTACACCTTTTTGCCTAATGTTTGTTTGTGATACTTAGGCCAGTGCTCTGATTGATGCATCTGTCCAGCTATTTATATCATCCCCATTATTATAGTATCCAAGTGTCCCTGATGTAATAAATAATGCTTTTACTCCTGCTGCTTGCAGTCATCTAGGATTCACCAGGTACCTCCCCACTCCTCAAGGTTTACCACACTGCCCCTGCTACTGTCCCAGAGGTGGTGATGGTGACCTAGCACTATCCCCACTTTCAGTGCTGCTGGTTTTGATTTTAGTTCTCTTCTTCTTTACCAAACTCTACCTACGTTCCCTTCCAACTCCCAAATGTAAAGAGATTTTGTAAAGTGTCTGCACAAACGCCTTGCATGCAAATTCTCATGTGACTATTTACATGCACATACCTGACACCAACTCTTTCTGCAGATATTCTGGAGTTCATCTGAATCAAGGACAGTGAATTAGAAGGAGTGTGAAAAAATTATTAAATAGTGCAGAATCTAGAGCACACTCCTGCATGATCCCACTTGATATGTCCTCCCAGTTTGATAGTGAACCATTGATAATATTCTTTGAAAACAGTCTTTCATCCAGCTGGGCGCCTACCTTATATTAATTTCATCTAGTTCACTTATGAGAGAGGCTGTTGACACAGTCCCACATAAAGTACTAAGAACTGTAAAAACCACAGAGTGACTGCCCCCAAAATCTTGCACTCTGGTTATTTTAGGATTTTATACTGTAACCAATTTACCATAGTATCTGAAGTGCAGAACCTCCAAGGTATTTAGGCATCTAATTCCCACTGGGAGTTACTCACCTAAATACCTTGGATGATCTGGGTTTGAGTGCCTTACACCTCAGTCAGAATGGCAGGGTCCCTAGTGGACTACATGGAGTCTCTGGCTCTTTTCCTTTCAATCAAAACAGAAGCATTTTAAAAGCCAGGGTTTTAATGAGGTGTGAACTCAATTCATTTCATATCTACCACAAGGAGATGGAGATTAGTTGTTGTGCATGTTATATTGCCTTTTTCTATATATCAACTTGTTTATACTTGGATTAAACTCTCAAATGCTCTAGTTTATTTCAAGAGGATTAAGAAATATCAAAATGTTATCTGCCTTATTTTCAGAGTGTTTTGCAGCTTTTGGGGGGGTATGTGCAGAAAAATGATATTTGTGTCATAACAGTATGAATAATGTTTTATGAACAGCGATCCAGGAGGATATCAATAATTGACAAGTAAACAGAGCCCAGTAAGTCTCATCTTCGTTGTGGCAGGTCTCAGTGGGGAATCATTGTTGTCTCCTCAGAAACACTGCAAAAAAAGCTGAAATCAACTCATCTTAGCCTCTTGAAATTAAGTGACCCCATGGTATTAATTTAAGAAAATTAAAATATGAAGCTCAAGACTGTACTATTTCCTTTCTAGTTATTCACATTTTCTTCCTGTAATTGCTATTTGTCATTTGGAAGAAGCCTAGTGTCTAGAGTAAGAGTAGAAATTTAAAAGCCTTTTGCTTTGTTTTTAAAAGCTGCAGAGTAAAGCATTTTGACCTTTTTGTGATTTGGGGACGGCTGTTATCAAGCAGAGCTGGGTGTGAAACTGTCCTTAAGGTTCACTGCTTTTCAAGCTCGCAGATCTTCCACAAACATTCAAGATTATGTGCAAGATTTATCACACTTAGAAACAATATTGTCAAAGCTTGACAAGTATTTGTCACTCCCTGGCTTCAGGAGAAATTTTAGTGCAACGAAATTCCAAAACGTTTCCTTTAGATGGGCTGTTTTTTACCACATAGTTGGAGTGAGATGGTATTTGTGTGTGATTGGCAGAGGCGACCATCCCAAGAGCGCCCCAAAATCCATTTACTCTTATTTTTCAGGCTTGGGTAGGAAAAAGGAAAAGATTTATACACCCCCACAAAAGTGGCTGCCCTCTCCCTAGTCCCCACCCTCCATCTCCAGGTCAGTGGCATTTGATAGTTCTATTTTGAGGCCATTTTTCAGGAACCCTTTTAAGGTTCTTCTGTCACTGAGCCACGTAGGAGCCCAGCCTCCTTTCCCTATTAGCCAGGGATAATCTCTTAATGTACAGGGCCTCCGCAAAGTTACCCACAGGCCCTGGGAGTTTTAAATAATCAGACTCCACCCTCAAGAAAGCAAACGGGATTTAGGGTACACAGAGCAGCTGTATGGAACGTCACTGTGAAGATTCTTGACCTTCAGGCTATTAATTGTCTGCTGTGGCCAAACCATGCAGCTCTGGCCAGCTTTGCACCTTGTACCACAACAAAGCCAGAACACGGCCTATAGACAGTAACACAGAGGTAGTCAATAGGCAGACTATGGGCCAAAGCCGGATCACCAGATGCTTTGGAATGGACCCCAATCTTTTTTAATTATTATTTTCTCTGGAGTCTGAACCTTGACTATACCTTGATCAAGAAATTTGGACCTTGAAAAAAATAAATAAATAAATTTGACTACCGCTGCAGTAATGCAATAATCCAGTGCTTCTTAGGCTCAGGCCTGTATTTGTTGTGCACCCCAAGCTTCCAGACTTTTCCTGGAGAATAGTGCGTGCACAAGGATTCCAGAATTGGGCCCTTTCTTTGATTCTCTTTTTTAAAGTACCTGCACACATACTTCCCTAGCATATATTATCATAAGCACACAGTAGACTTTCATAGCCACAGCATAAAACTCTTAAAAATTGAGACCATTACTTCATGATTTAGAGACTATTTGGCATTGTCTCCTTCTAGCGTTCTTGACTTGGCTTCTCTTTTGCCCTTGTGCGCTCTCTGCTTTTAAATCCAAGCCAACAGCTGTGGCCACACATTTGGCACGGAGTGTACTGCGGACCCCGATGCCAAGCTCTTGAACAGATTTTTTTTTTTCCAGGAACAGATTCAGGGTCTATGACTGCTGCCCCATGACTGGTTCCTTGGCAGGTTTTCTGGGTAATTTGATTGTTGGCAGTGTGGCTGTGTTGCTGACTCTGTGGATAATTTCAGAATTCCCCCTGAGGATGACAAAGGTTGGCTTGATAGCATGTTTGAGTATCCTTTATCTCTGAGGAAGTGTGACCTGCAACATAGCAAAGATTAAGATTTTTCTAAGATCTAAGGTTTCAGGGCTGGTTGGGCTTGGCTCCCTGCTTCAGGACTTGTGACGTGGCACATGGGGTGCAGCACCACTCACTCATATTTGACCCATGTGGCACCTAGTCGTCATGATGTTGGGGTGCCTGGGCCAAACTTGAGGGGGCTGTGACCCCAGGTGCCAGGTCACAATGCTCAGAGTGGGGAGCTGAGCCCATCCATCCCCGTGACCCTTTGACCCATTCTGATGACCCAATTTTGAGTCACAAGCTGTGGGTTGAGAAACACTCCCAGAGAATGTCCTGTAATGAAGTGTGCCAGCATCCACTGATTCTGAACACTGTTTTGAAATTCATGATGGGATTGTTTAGTTTGTTTTGTCCCCATTTTGGAGACTACTGACATTAAGAAAGTAGTATGGAGAGGGTCAAGAGAAGTTCCCCTCTTTATACAGAGAGCTTGGTGTGAGAAAATCCCACTGTCTCACATAACTTTGACAGAAACTCTACAATAGGAACTTCAGACAGTTTCTTCCCAGAACTCCTTCCAGAGGAGGGAATGATTTGACCCCAATATTAAAATTCACTCATTTGATAGCCAATGGGCCAATATACAATAGTAATATGATCTGTAATCATAGTCCTGTGAAAAATCTACTAGGCATATATTGTACCCATTATGCAGCTATATGACAGCAGTGTGAAGACTATCACAATAATGAAAATTGCTTTAACCCCTGCCCTCCACCCCCCCCCCCCAAAAAAAAAACCCAAACCAAACCACCACATCAGTCCACTTCAGCCTTACAAAGTCAGGACCACATTATTTTTTTTCAGATATGCATCCCCAGACCTCTTGGAGTTCCACACACAACCAACATGGCAATTTGCTCTTCTGTGTTTTATTCTGGCTACAACGAAAGCCAGGGAGCACTAGTCACCCAAAATCTTCCCAGTGTTCCCACCACCAAGGAGTGGCCAAACATATTCCATTCATCCAAAAGCCCAGAAAGCACCCATTTGTGCCTTTGTTGTCTTGTGGCATTAGCAAGTCAGTTTTAACTGGATAAAGCAACAGCTAGTTGTATCCATTAAAGAACTAATGTTTATTTAAGCAACAGCACTGAAGCATAATCTAATCTAGGAGAAGGGAAAAAACAATAAGAAACTTTTTTCATGTAACAATGAAATTAGCATGCCACCCACGCATAACAGCAAGTGGTGGGATGTTATATTACATGGGACAATACTATCAATTGTGCTGGAAGCAGATCCACAGCCTGAAAACACCAACAACCAGGCCTTTGAGACAGAGAAATGTCAAAGTGAGTAGAGCTCATGTTTGTCCCAGGGTATGAGACACACAAGGTGGGCGGGGGTCATATCTTTTACTGGGCAGCTTCTGAAAGGGACCTGAAAAGTAGTTCTGTGTAGCTTGAAAGCTTGTCTTTCACCAAGGTCCAATAAAAGATATTACCTCATCCACCTTGTCACTCCAAAAGAGAGTAGAGACAGTAGCAAGCAATCCAACCGAGTATTAGATGAGCCTGTAAAATTGTGATCCAAGTCAAAAGTTGCTAAAATACCTGCTTAACACACCTCTAACAAAGGGCTGTCTACTAGAAAAAGGAGCAGATCCCGAGACAGGCTATTACCCAATCAGACTTTCCCTTACAAGAAATTACATGAAACTATTCTCACTACCATATATATTGAAAATATATTACTTAAAAGGAAACAGAAAATGGACTTTCACTAGATAAGGATACTTCCTTATCTCACAGTGGTAAGGAGAGATTATATACATTCATGTTTCTAAAAGTGTTTTGAGATCTTTGGATGGAAGCTGCTAAATAAGTGCCAGATATTATGAATATTAGTGTATTCTTGAACAGCTGTCAGTTGTTGACAAGATTTGTTTTTTTTAAGAGAAGTGATGGTAGCCAATTTCAAAGAAATGGTCTGACATATTGGTGGACCAAGCATGAAACATTCTCTCTAAGGAGTCAAATCTGGCTGTGGATGTGCTGAACAGCTGGTTGGATGCAGCTGAAAGCCCACTGTAGTTACACAAGTAGAAGATGGAAATTAGACTAACTTTTGCAAGTAAAAGTTTCTGAGCAAAGATTCTGCACCTTCCCCAGCCTGAGAGTCTGATTTATGTTTACATTATCTGGGCACAGCCTGGAGGAATACTCCAAAGGAGCCATTTTATCTTACACCCAAGCAAAACTCATTTTAACACTCACATATGTTTTCCATTTATTCAGGCAGCAGTCAAAGATGTGGACTGTAATGTACTGCATTTTTCTTTAAGCAAAAGATTTCTCAGGGAAGAGTCTGAAAGTGGTTACACACTTTGCTGGAACTTGACTTGAATACAATTCATACAACACATTTCAATTGAATCCATTTACACTCTGCTACAAAGTTTCACCTAATAACCACCTAAGTTGTTAAAATCAGAGTGATATGTTTTTCAGAGCATTCTGCCAAAATTGTGCTTTCAGAGCGCTTGAGCTTTATAATAGAGAGTTAGAAGTGAGGTTTTTACCCACGAAAGCTTATGCCCAAATAAATCTGTTAGTCTTTAAGGTGCCACCAGACTCCTTGTTGTTTTTGTAGATACAGACTAACACGGCTACCCCCTGATACTTTACATCCTTGTTGGAACTCCACAATAGTTTTAAAGTACCTTGGACATAAAAGACAACTCCAAACTATCTCCTTCATATTGTATGTTGATTTAGAAAAATGCTTGACAGTGACTCTCTCGCCTGGAATTCTCACCTAGTTGCTGCAGCTGATTTAGAATATGCAGTAATTAAATTTGATGTAAGACTACATCCTACTCAAGATAATGAGCACCTCCTTAGTGAAGTTGAGTGCTTTCAACTTCTACTACCTTCAGCTGGGATCGAGGGCACTCATCACTTTAAATCTTTAGTGAGCAACAATATAAAAATCCACTGTCTCGTGTACTGCATTAGCTACTATAGGGTCCACTGCATTGTCATCTGAAAAGTAAATAGGCAAGATCCTGAGGTCTTATGCAAGCAAAGCTCCTATTGACGTCACTGGATATTTTAGTTAAAGGATTGCTTTGAAACTTAATAATTTGCACCTTTAATTTGTCTTGTTACTTACATATAGTGTGTAAAATCCTGGCCACATTGAAATCAGTGGCAAAACTATCATTGAATTCAATGGGGCCAGGATGTCACTGTCTTTCATCCTGCTATATCGCAAGGCATTTTATGAAGTACAGACCCAATCTCGCAGTCATTGTTCGAGTGAAGTGCCCATGATTCACCTTAGTAGGAAAGATCAGGCACTATCCAGTCACTCAAGTGTACTGTAACTTGAATTAGCTTTGTCATGAAGATAGACAGGAAGGATTCTTGACCATGGTTGGGCTTGGCAAGGATTCAGATTCTGACTGAGAACAGATTGTCCAACAGAGCCTCACAGAGGGGAGCAGCTGAAGCTACCCTGGTAATGGCTCCTGCTTATTTGTGGGGAGAGAAGTATAGCGTAAGGAAGGGTTCGGTGAAAAGAAAAGAAGAGTGAAAGAACGGGGGAATTAAAGAAGGTGAGTATGCATTAAAGATAAGAAGGAATGCATGTAAAACAGAGGGAGTGTGTGAAGTGAGAGCAATAAAACAAACAACTTGCTTAGCTTAGCTGTAATAGCAACATACCTATTTTGGGCATGGAGATGCAGTTTCCCATTTTCCAGCTGCTGGTCCACAGTATTCCCCATTGTAGATAGGTGATTGATTAGTCCTCTAGACAGGTCTCTGAATTTTCCCCTTGAGGGAACAGAGTCCACATAAGATTTCTGGAATTTTCATTTCAGTTCAAAACTTCTACCTAGTTTTTTCATTTGGTCACTGACCACTTCCCAATATGCCCTCCCTCCACCCAAACCGGTCTACCTTTTCTCCTTTCTGTGGTGTAACAGCACATCTCCTGTCTCCTAACATTTTACCCTCATTTCCAAGGGTTTTTGTCCTTTCTCTGTGGCATTGCTGGGCAGCCCTCCTTTTCCAGCCCCAAAGACTCGGTTTTGTTATAAGCAGCTGTCTGCCCTCATACCCCACTTCATTTTTCCCAGGGATACTTCCTTACATCCCCAATCTCTTAGAGCTTCTTAACTGGTTCCCCAGTACACAAATCCCTCCCAGGGTCCTTCTGTGTGTTTAAGCCTTCTCTATAACAGCTCTTCCTCCCCAATAGCTGCCCACCCCACCCAGCCTCCTCCACAGTCTCACTACTGAGAGCTCAGTCATTTCTCATTTTCCCCCCTGATTGCAGGTTGGGAATTAGTCTGAACCAGCTACTTCAACAAGTGCCTCCTTACATCTCATGCACCTGCAAATCTCCCCATAAAGAGGACGCAGGTTTAACTTATATACAATCATCCTGTCACATGACTGATATTGGATCCCCATTCTACAGCAGGGCTTAGTCCCAGCTTGGTCATGTGATCCTTCTGGTGAACTACAAATCCCAGTCTGCCTGTTCTTCAATGACCAAACCTTGGTAGAGGGCTGGCTGGACTAGAGAGGTAGATGAACAAATTGATTTTTTGGATTCACTGGCAGTTATGAAAAAGATCAGGGGAAAAATGGTCATACTGAAAATATAATTTTTCAAAGGTTTCAGCACAATATCTAAAACATTGCATTTTTGGTCAAATGAACAACCCAAAACAGAATATTTTGTTTTTATTTGTCACCATTTTAATGTTTTTAATATTAAAAAAATATCAAGCTTTAAGGAACTTTCAAAAAGTTGCTTCAAAAAAGGTCAAAATAAAATGTTTTTATTTTTCAGATTTTGAGTTCCCCCCGAAACAAACCATTTGATAAAGTCAGCATGAGTTCACAAAATGTTTGTGTGACCAAATCTTTATTTTTCACTGAAAAAACATTTTGATCAAAAATTTTCATCTAGCTCTAGACTGAATACGAGCCACAGCTACCCTTAAAGGGGACAGACTGCCCTGTAACTTTAGCCTGCCCACAATAATAGCAAAAATAAATAAGAAAATAGAAAGGGAGAGATGGGACACACATGCACATACATGCTCCAAAAGAAGGGGGAAAGAATCCAGCAACCTCCTGGCATGGAGAGAAAATGTAGTGCACTCTTTAGATCCTCTCTTGTGTTAGGACAGTCTTCGGAGGCATTCAGATGTTACCATGATGGGTACCTGAAAAATACCTAGCAAAAGAGAGAGAAAGAAAGTGTGAAATCAGAAAAAGAGTGACAGAGAGGGTGAAAGTGAAATTAGGGAGAACAAGTGGAAGGGGAGAGAGATTGTGAAATCAGAGAAGAGCAGACTGTGAAAGGAAAGAGCGAGAATTCATTCTAGTCTCCATGCCCCCCTCACTCAGTTATGACCAAGAGAAAAAATGGAGAGAGAAAGAGGGGGAGTCAGTGTGAGAGAGCATGAAAGGAGTGAGGGGGTGGTTATTGGCAGTGGGAAGACAGAGACAGAAAGCTTGGGTGAGGTTTCAGATCATGGTACTGTGCAACATTCTCTTCAGGGACTAGAACTCCATATATGGGACAGGCAGACCCTCAGCCTTACTGCTGGCCTCACCTGCTTGTTATCCATCTCTGTCTAGGCCACCAACACCACATTCCGATGTATACTACTTACGTGAATCCGTATTCAAGTACAATAATGTTAAACAAAAGTTAACAAGCTGGTAAAAAGGATGAGGAGAGGGAAACTACAGTGGATGTCAGAAGCTGGAGATAAAATCAACTGTGCACCGGGTATGAGGTGAGTTGGTGAAAGAGGACTGGGTGGAACTGGGGGCAATAGTACATCTTCTCCTGGTGCCCAGAATTCTTGACTGCAGCCTCCCTGATCAGCAATTTATTTAAGCATGATCCAATAGTACTGACTGTACATACTCTGAATTAGGCATATTTGTACAAAACTTCACTCTGAGTTATGTGACAACGGTAATTTCATCATTACTTCAAAACAGAGGATTGTTCAGCTGCAGATAGACTCTTCCCTCATATGTTGCCTATTACAAGGTTAACGTACAGAAGACATATAGTATGCCGTGCTTCATAGACCTAAATTGTGATTTCTCCTTGAGGACTGGAAAAAAAAAAAACTCTCTCCATGCAGTTGGTTAATCCTGATTTTCAATCGTTTGCCCTAGTATTTTGGTGTGCTGACATATTTGTTTTTGTTTTTAAATGATACCTTTCTGCAGATTGTTCCCTTTTGTGACTTTCAAAGTTTAAAAGTTGCCTTTGCATGTTAAATCCTACACTAGAGAAATATAGTTCTTAACTAGCTTGTTCTCCCCACTCAAAACGTACAACATTCTGATCCCATTCAGTCCAATCCTAAAGTTCTTATTCAGCCACAAATCCTTTGGCCCCTGGGAAAAAGATTTTAGGGCTTGGCCCATGGAGTTTGATCATGCTACCCTTCAAGTCAATGTAAAAACTCCTAATCACTGGAATGGTGCAGGATCAAGCCTATGGTGAAAACATGCTGTGAAACACTGTCCAGAGGGAACTCTAGAAGACAGGGACATAAACAGATCATCATGAACAAAATCATCATGTAAAGAGAAACAAAAAGGAGAACTGCAACAGTATATACTATACACAAGGCATCACTGAAACTTGGATAAGAGTATGAAGGAAATAGACTTTGTTACAAAGGACAAAAGCATTTGTGACATCCTTCATAACCCAGTATAAAATTTTCCACCTGAGAGCCCTGAACAGAATTATGTAGAATACCTTATGGGAATTCTGATGCTGAGTGTATTAGAAAAATCAAGGCAGAATTCCATGCAAGAATAAACCACCACATGGCAGTCACTGCAGAAGCCCCGTCAGCTCCCAGCTAAGGAACATGCCTTATATCCACAGGTTATAGAATTAACACAGATGTGGCAAAATGAGTCACCAGAGGAAAACAAAAATTTAAATTGGAAGCTTTGGGCATGTGCATGACAAGAAATACATTAAGCAAAACTAATTTTATGTGTGCTGCAGAATGGCTGTCTTGAATGTTGAAAATGAAGAAGAGAATACAATAAGAAGGAGGAAAGTGCCACATAACTTCAGACTCTGAAAAATACCAACATAAAGAGGAATGTATAACCCAAAACTGTGTTTATAAGAGAAAAAATAATAATTAAAAACATTAAGGAAAAACAATAGAAACAATGCAGCACTACCAAAAAAGTGAGAGAAAAACAGTGTACATATCAAATCATAATCTAGAATTTATTGTGCTTGCTTATACTGATACTACTAAAAGGCATACAGCAATAAAACAGGCTATGATTGATGAAAATGTATCTTCTCACACCAATAAATTTTACTGTGGATGCCCAATATCACCTAAGAACATCCTGATATATACTCAAAGGAAACTAATATCTAAACTGCACAGCACTGCCTGGAACATGCAGTGTGAAAGCAATGAGCAAATCCTAATCATATCCCTTCTGAACCGAGAGTTAGGAAAAGTAAATAATTCCATAAAGACTTGAGTAGGAGTATGTCGTAGACGAATGTGGTTTGGAATAGGACATTCTTTGCACAGAAGATCTTAGCCCTGTACTTCCTACTAAGAGAAATTATGATGTTTCTGATAATCTGAGATCACTTCCACTGTAAAATAAACTGGATTTATAACATCTTTGGAAATTAAGGATTTAACTAACAGCATACAGAAGTACTTGTTTTATACCCTTATGATTTCATACCACTTCATCTCTTAATAAAAGCCTTTCTAGCAAACAGATTCTGAATAGCATATGGGCTGTTTGTCCTCTATTCTGAGCAAACTTACTCCAAAAATCTGATCCGTAGTGAAGTCTGTTGTCTAATGGCTAAACCAAAGAAATGGTAGTCAGCAGTCATCCTTAGGTTCTTTTCCTGGCTTGTTCCTGACTTGCTGTGTGATCTTGGCACATCATTCAACCTTTTTGTGCCAGAGCTCCCCCATACGTAAAATATGGGAAATGATATCTATCTACCTCACAGAGCTGATGTGAGGCTGAATTAATGTTTGTAAAGTGCTTTCAGATACTCCAACAGAAGATGATGTATAAGGAAAATGATAAAGGCCAAATTTTCCAAAAATACACTTGTGTGTGTGTAAGTGGGTGTGTACGTTGGACATGTCACGTGTTCAAATGCCTTTAAGTGTTTTAACCACAACTTGTATGCAGAAAAAAAACCCTCTTATTTGTGAAGTCACTGCAACTGCACTAGGCATTTTTCCAACCACAAATGGCCACTTGTTTTTGAAAAATTGGCCCCAAAATTCCAAGTAGAGTTGTATGGGAAGGTAATCTCACATAGAAATAGCCGGGAAGGGCTGTGGTATTGTAACTCTTGATAGAGTTGCTAGGCAATATAGTTTTTATAGTCCAGATGGGGCCCTATCCTGCATGGGAGTATCCCTCATCACTAGAGGGAAGGGGTGGCAGCATCTCCTCCCCAACTGCCTCCCCAGAACCCCTTTGCTACTGTAGCAGCTCAGCAGCTTCCCTATTGGCCTCCTCATGTATCACAAGGGAGAAAGGAGAGAAGTTCTGGTTTCTTCATTGCCTGTTTCCTGGCTGGGCTATGGAAACACCAAAAAAAAAAAAAAAAAGGCGCAGGATAGGAGCTCAGCTGCCTCTGCCTTAACATAGGGAGTGGCTAGTAAAAGATGGCCCCCTTTCTCAAAATGGGGACCCAGAGCAGCCAAGGAGAACAGAAGGAGCTGAGAACCAATAGCCACAGTTCAATGACTCCCTGCCTCAGCCAAGATCAGAGCTGTCCTTGGGCTGTTGTAACTTGTGCTAGTTGGCTGTGGTCACCAGGAACCCATAAGCTCACCACAGTCCAGCCACTCCCTCTCCCAGCCTGACGAACGAGACATAAGAACCAGCTACTCCAGTTGTACACCCACTGGCTACTTCCACACATTGGGAACATCCCCACTGAGGATTTCTGGGTAGCTTTTGCTCCTGTTGCAGTGTTAAGGGAATAGAACATGCCAAATAATCTACCTCTATCTATCTGTTATGGTCCCTTGACCTTTCTAGATGTTTGGCACTGAGGCTGAAAACTGTGGACACCGCTGGGACCCATCTATCCACACCAATAAACAGGCTAAACCCAAAGAAAAATATTATTTACAGAGATGTTCTGGTGCTCCTGATTATCACTTATACCAAAAACTATGGAGAACATATCACAGTATGTTATTGTTGCAAGATGTGTAACAGCTGGCAATCTGCATTTGTTGGGTATTAAATATTACTGAAAAATGCTAAAGAACAAAAATTGTAGTCTCTGTAGACGCAATCCTGTAAAATGCTGTGCACTGATTCCCACTCTCTTCACTGGGAGCTAAACGAATTCAGCATTTCACAGGAGCACATATCTCAGATTAGTTTGGTTTTTTTAAACCTGGTGTTTAATTCTGAAAGTTCTGGATCTATAATAAGCCCAGCTGGTTACTTATGTGCTAGCTATGTTTGAAAACACATTAGAGGTTAAAATCTAATTGTCTAATTTTAATAGTATGTGCAAATGATTTTGCTGCTGCCAAAAAGATATAGTGGGCCATAACATCCAGTAACCTTCTCACTCTTTGTTTTCTCAGTGCACGTGTATATTAGATTGGATAAGTGTGTCCCGCTATCTAATCGCAGCAATGAGCTTTCTGAAATGTATGCTCATATAAATACTGTAGATAAAAATACATGGCATGAATTTCAGAAAGGATTACATAATATTTCACTTTGTTTCATATTTATCAGTTACGTTGCCAAATGAGCATTATACTGTACCAGAACACAGATTAAGAAGCATTAATCACTCTCAGTCAGATTCGGACACTTTACTCTCATTCAGTAATAACTTAACTCCATGAATAGTCCTAGCGACTAGGTGTGGAGTAAGATGTTACTGAACTGGAGTAAGAGCATCATAAGTAAGATTTGACCCTCTGTGAGTAATTTTTCTTTCTTTGTTGTGGTGCAGTTATTCTGTGGTCTGCTTGCCTGTATTGTATTCTTCTGGCTATGTAAGGTAATTATATTTTTGGTTTAATGAATATACAATGTTTGTCTTTTTATCGTTATGCATACAATTTAAGCAACAGAAAAATGCAGAGAAGACCGATATTTTTGAAGTTACTGCTGCTGTTATTCGTGATCTTTTTAAAGATATGGATGAAACAGACGTTTCCACTCTGGAATAATATTACAGATCTTCTGAAAGGCCTATTGTGAAAAGTTGGAAGAAAGCTGCTCTCCATTTTTGTGCTTGAAGAACATAGGTTCTTGGGTTATGAACTCAAAAAAGATGGATTTGACAGATCTTGCATTCTGCTGTAGAACAACCTCAGTTTATAAATTCTCTCTGTCTCTCTCTCTCACACACACACACCTTTCAGTAAGGCACTAGTCTGTAGTTTGGAGAGAGGCCATTTTGAACTTGAAATTAAATTATGGTGTAATACAAAGGTAATCACTCTGTTCCTTTTGATGGGGAAGACGGGCACATGGCAAACTGGGACTGGAATTACAAACTAGTGACAAGAGAACTCAACCTTCATAGGATCATGCTTTAACAAGGGAAGCAAACATTTTGCTAGGATTCATGTGATCGCAGTTTTTCAAATGGTAGCATTGCCAGTATTTCAGGACATGTGGATTTTTGTTTCTTTAGTTCCATAAAGAAACATCACAGCACAACTCGTGATGGCTCCTCAACTGTGAATATATGTAATATAGCCTAGGCCGCCCTCATCATCCAATAATAGCCTTTACTCATAGGAGTAGTTTCACTGAAGTGCTACTCTGTTTGATGAAGGACTTCACAATCAAGGTTCACAAGCGTAGGCAAGAGCAATGAGGTTGGGAGTGGTAATGGTGCATGGAGGGAAAGCCTTGTAAGAGGAGAAATAGGGCAAGAGAGAGAGAAGGTGAGATGGGTCTGTAAGTGAGCGAGCAGGAGGGTCTTAGTGGAGAGACACTTTAACAGAAAAGCAGTATCCCTTAATGCAATCACAGATCTAGTATCGTTGAAGTATGTTGCTTTTTCATAATCAGAGCACTCACACCATACTCACAGCTCCAGAAGCAGCACTAGCAATTTCAACAGGGTTACTCAGAGTGGAGATACAATGCAGCATGAGTAAAGGAGATAGAATTTGGCCCTGAAGAAGAGACAAGACATAAGAGAGAGCAAAACTGTGAAAGAAGGTCTGAAAAGAAAGCAAAGCAAAAAAGTTGGGCTAGAGCTCTCTCTAGATTAGTTGAATTTTAAAACATATGTGTTTTTTTTTAATGTTCAAAAATTTCTAGTGAAATTTCAAGCTCAGAAGCAAAAGGCAAAGCTCACATACATGCCAGTTTCAGAAGACAACATGAGAATAGATAAATGAGAGTTAATTCCCTTCTGAGTGGGTGGTGAATGCAGTTCCAAAGCTGTACTGAAGACAGCATTGCAAGTGCAAATTTAACAGTTAAAAAAAAATAAGGAGCTGATGGCATACAAAAACTTCCACTTGAAAACATAGGACTGGTCTACACTGGGAATTTACATAGTCAAAATCAACATGCCTGAGAAATATAGATATGTTGACCTAACTCCTGGTGTAGACAGAATAATTCTTCCATTGACCTAACTATCACCTCTTAGGGAGATGGATTACCTATGCCGCCAGTGGGAGAACCCCTCCCATTGGCATAGGTAGCGTCGACACAGAAGCGCTACAGCGCTGCCACTGTAGTGGTGTAAATATAGACATAACCCTAGTGAGTTTCTCAATACAGTATGACAAAGAAGTCAAAAAAGAGGAATTATTGAGGGTGGCTCTAGGAGATATAACTAGAAGTAATGGGATGCAATTCAGGTGGAAATTTTGGCTGTATATCAGAAAATACCCAAACAGTGACACCCCATTTGACTGTGGAATGGGCTATGGATAGAAGCAGTGAGAGCCCCATCATCTGAATTTTTTTTAAAAGAGGAAGTAGGCAAAGGGAAAGAGAACATACTGTAGGGAACAAGAAGTGGAATGGACAAGATGACCTGATGGGCTAAATTATGCTCTCATTAACACAGACAGTAAACACTAAGGGCTAATGCATTATCTCCTGTGAGAATAAGGGTAACAGCCACTCACATGAAAAGTCCTTTGACTTCAGCGGGACTACCTATGCGAGCACTTTTTTGGCAGGGGAAGTGGGAAGAAACTTCTTTGCCCAGAAAGGGAAAAAAATTGCTTTGACCATAGGGTCCAATCATTAAGTTGCCCGACCAGACTGGGGAAAGTTGTCTTTAGAAAAGAAAAATTGAGCCAACTGCCCCTCATGCTTAGGAGGTTCTCCTTGTAAACATCCACAAAGCTACTTTGTTATCTTTCTTCAAAACCCTCCCCAAACTCTTCTTTCTCATGATACCTACAAAAAACTTGACAACGGAGTAGTTGCTGATGTGTTGAGGCCACAGCCTATCATGTTGACCAATGTTGTCTTATTGTTTCCTTGTACTTCCCCCCATGTATCTGTATCCATCTCTTGGCTTATACTTAGATTGTACGCTCTTTGAAGCTGGGACCATCTTTTTGTTCTGTATTTGTACAGCACTAGCACAGTGGGATCCTGGTCCATGACTCGCGCTCCCAGGCACTCCACTAACACAAATAATAAATAGTAAGTAGTAACAGGGGCCATAGAGAGGGAAGTTTCACTCCAATACAGCCATCTTATGCAAACAGAAATTAATTCAGAGACGTGCCCCTTCCATTTTCACTTTGTTAGTAATAAGGATGGGAGAACCTTACAGTATTCCACATGTTATCAGTCTTCAAGACAAACAAAATAGATGAAGTGTTCCACCATTTTAAAATATTTTCTAATTCAGGTCATAGATACATGAATGCTCAGTTCCCTTCAAATGCAAGTAGGTACATGAAACCTAGAAATATTCCCTTTTTACGGAATAATCAACATTCGGGTTGGAAAACACATACTGGACCCAATTCAACTTGATTAAAACAAAGTGTAAATCCTAATCTATTGAGCTAATAGCCATACTCTTGCTTTATAAAGGAACAACAGAGTAGAGTTTAGGCACTAGAACTGAAGGTAAAAAACACAAGGACAACTCTTCAGCTTTTGCAAATTGGTATCAATGGAGCTGTGAGGATTCACGCCAGCTGGGGATCTGCCCTGAGTGTGGGAGTAGTGTATTACAGTTGGTAACTTGAGATAGATGAACTGTTGAAAGGAGATGACTGCAGAGAAGAGAAACAACCTCTTACTAGTGTTCTGTACCAGTCTAACCTCAGAGTTGAAAACCTCACTGTACTTTAAAATGAGGACTAATGCAAAAGCTGCCCAGAAGGTTTTAAATAGCTTGAAAATCTGGCTGTGATGAATGTCAGTGGGAGGACAAAAATATGCCAGAAGGGGTATAGCAAAACCAGAACCAAAGCAGCTTTCAAGATCAATCAGAAGCTGAAACTGTTTCAGAGCCTGTGCCAAAAATAATGCCCGTTCAAGTACATGTTACTCAACAGCCATTTTAATGAACCTGCTTAGAAGTGACAGAACGGAGATGGTATTGGCATGGAACAACATTGAGAAATCTGAAGCTGTCTGCTTATAGTCCAAGCATTTATTACAAAGTTTAGCCATAGATAAAACAGGACAAGCAACTGAAGATTAATTAAGTTTTACACCGCGGTGGAACAAATCTCTTACTAAAATGAATGTGGAATAAACAGGCTATTTACAAAATGAAAGAAAACAATACCATGCAAGATATATTGACAGTCTTACTGTGTTCAAGACACAGTAAAAGCTATAATCAAGCCCTACTATACCTCAAAGAATTCAGATTTGATATTTGTGTATCTTTTTCTTCTTCCTGCCTTCACCCTTCCTTATCTGTTTTCCATTTTCAACATAGCATTTGGGATCAGTGCACAGTGACAGCGTTCCATGCATTTCTGGAAAGCTGTGCTATGCCAAAGCCAGCTATAATTTTATAGCCAATGAACCTACTCAATAGTACTAAGACATTCACCACTTCAGTCTTTTCTGCTTCCTACACAGGAGCCCTTCTTGCCATTCTAAACACCACACAGCAGGGCCAGAATTAGAAGTTACACCCTATTAGAAATCTTTTGCACAACTTGGAATAGTAACATGGGTATTTCTAAACAAAGGGCTAGGGAAAGGAAGTTCACCTGCTAATATACAAGTGGAATCAATTTTGTGTGTTGGTACTCTTATATCCACACTGCATAATGATCCTGAAAAGTACTGAATAGCCTCAACTCTCACTGCCCCTCACGGGATCAAGCACAGACTGCTGAGAATGGGCATGCTGCCACTAAACCAATGGAAGGTTTAAGAGCGATCGGTGTATAACAGCCTGTCCACACTAGCAATGGTGCGTACACTTGCATAGACCTCTGGCTAGTGCTTTAACCAGCGTGTCATTTTACACTGCTCAGAATGGCGTCTCTATGCTAGACTTGCAAGGATACAAGCAATGGCATTTGCAATTGATACTAGCAATGGATCTGTGCCAGTGGGAACAACAATGGGGGAATGTCCATTATAAACAAAGACATAAAATGCTGGTTTGTTAATCTGGTGTTAACCTTTTGGTGAAAGGCCCAACTTTTGCCAGAGGACATTGGAGAGTTTTTCCTCGTTTTCTTTATTTACTAATGTGCATTTTATTAGATTAATGGAGATGTACCCTGAGATGTATAACGAAACAAGCTCTCAAATATCAATAAGTAAGCAATGAGAAAGAACTATGGCTGATTTTCTCAGTCCTACTCCATGGAAGTCCACAGGACTTTTGCCACTTCTTTCAGTGGGTCACAGAGGAATCCATGTCAGAAGAGCGACTAGGACTCAAAGTTCCCAGCTTCAAAAGCTTGTTCTCGGGCCACTGAGCCAGGCACCTCTCATGGCAGAGTGTTAGGGCCCTAGAGATTGCAATAGATACAGTCCTTTAAAAAAAGATTCAGAGTTAAATAATTAGGCTTTCTTGCTGCTGGTTATTTAAGTGACATTGCCAGTTTTAGGCTCCCAATTTAAGTATTACCTGATTCAAATAAAAAACTGAAAATATTTCTATTCTGTTCATTTAATCATTCCCTTGGAGTACAGGACAGATCAACAACAGCATTGTGCAGAAGCATGAGAATGAGGAATTGAAGTTAGATGGTTTGGTTGCATTGTCCAATCTGATTTTTATGTTTACTTTTTGTACTTAAACTTTTTTTTTTTTTTTTTAAGAAAAAAGTAAATTAATGTCTTAATGTTCTTTTACTTTCAGTAATCAAAGGTAATATTAACACAACATTTTTCATACAATTTATTTTGGCGGCATACCTTTCAACTTGCATCTGTATTTGAATCTGGACTAGCTGGAGTTAACCTCCAAGCCTGTTCTTGAACAATAAGAAATAATAATTGATCGGTGAGGTGATTCAAGCCCTGATAAACACAGAAGGGATGAATGCATTTGGAATAGGTGTTCAGCGACTCAGCCAAACGTAACACATTTGGTCAGAATGCAAGAATCTGCTCAGTTAGTTTTATGTATTAAGAATACATAACAATAAATATAGGGAGATGCTCGTCATGGGAGACTTTTACACTCTTGACTGTATGTGTCAGGCACAAGTGTCACGTGTCTCAGAACCAATTACAAAATAGGAAGTGGAGGATCAAGTGTAGTCTGTCAATGTAAGCAGCACAAAGAAGAAAACATCAGGAAAATATTTTTTGTGGAAAGAGCAGACACTCAGCTAGAAAAGGGTTAACCCAGCCTAGTTATTATAATGCCCAAACTCAAGTTGAACCAAGACTTTTTCAAGGTTTATAGAGGTTGATCAACCTTTTTCTCTCAATAAAATTGAGACTTGCTTCTGCACAGCTTGATTTCTACTGGATCTCTCCTTCAATCCTGAGGACAAAGGAGCTAGCAACAGTCCAGATTGCAGGAGCAATTTAGGGTCTGATTTCTATACATTAGACATTCAGAGAAGTTCACATAAGCTTCTGGGACTTTTAGATGCTAATCTAAACCAAACCAAGGAACTTATTTATGCTTATTCTTCAATACCTCATTATTTCTCATTAAATAATTGATCTGCAGCATCTCTACACTTGTGAGAGGAGATATGGATCTGATCTATGAAATTCAGGTCCTAACTTCCCCAGAGTTCATGGTTGTTTGGATATTGGCACATCCTATTATAGAGTTAGAAGCCAATCTCTCAGGTCGGATTCCAAAGTGGGACGTGTCCGGATTTGGGGTTTTGGTTTGGTCCATTACAAGTCATACAGGTGGGAGATAGAGAACAGCAGTGGCTCAGGAGTAATAGGACAGAAATCTGTGGCACTTCTGTACCATGCCAACTGCTTTCAGGTCATTTCCTCTGCTAAGCTCTCTCTCCCTTTTCATTGAAAACTAGCCTAATATGTTACAGTTTGCAAAGTTTGATTGCTATGAAAAGTCAAATCACAGTCCATAAAAGAAAGCTGGTTTTCCACCTATTGAGGGGCAAAACTTTGGAAGTTTCTGGCCAGCAGTTACGGGTACAAAAGTTGTGAATGTTTCTGCTGTCTAATTCCTCAGGAAATATAAACAAGTATTGGTTTAAAATCAGCTGATGATCACCTGCCTGTTTCTGTTTAACTTGACATCAATATGTCTTCCTTTGCATGCATAAACATGTTTCTGCCATGATGAGCAATAATAGATAACGTCCAGCAAAGCAGGTCTTCTATTTCTTCATGTTTTCTTGTTGAGGTCTTAGACTGGAAATAAAGGCATACATTTTAATGGTGAGTTTAACCATTGGGGCAATTTACCAAGGGTCATAGTGGATTCTTCATCACTGAGCATTTTAAAATCAACTTTGGATGTTTTTGTAAAAGACATGTTCTAGGAATTAGTATGGGGAAGTTCTAGGGCCTGTTTCACAGGAGGTCAGACTAGATGATCACAGTGGTTTTTTCTAGCCTTGGAATCTATAACTGTGTTATGGAAAGAGTGAGCCAGTATTTTTAATGAAATTGTACTTAGAATAGGCAATAGGCAGGGAACTATATTAATTTTCAGTATTTCAATTATCTTTGCCATACATTTCAGTCTCTGCAGGATTGGACTACAAATCTGTCATGGTCTCAGTCAATGTTTCTGATCTTGGGAGGGTAGAATAACAAAGCCAAAAGCCTCACTAGAGGCTACATTGTATGGCTTAATACCTAAGGAGCTTGTAATAATACAATGACAGTTTTAAGCTGCAATTGATCAATACAAAAATCTAAGGAAAGGTCAACCATAAAAATGAATGTTCATTGTACCTACTGTAGAAATGGAAAATGAAACAAAGAGGAATTTGAAGAACAAATTTAACAGACAAATGTGATAAGGGTGACTTACCTGGCTACATTCAATGCGGAAATACAAGACATAATACAAGCTCTTCCAGAGTAAATATTTAAAGGAAGGTTCGGGAGACACTCTGTTTTCAGGTTTATTATATTTCAAAGAAAGGATATCCTCAGGATCATCTAAAGGAAGTCTCAGTTTGGGACTATGTTCCACTGTTTGGACTTGCACTAATCACAGCAGAAAATAAAGTATATTCAGCATTTTTAAAACTTAAATGCCTAAAGTTAGGTACCTAAACAGGGTGTTGATTCTGACTCTCTTGAAAGTCAGAGTCAAGCACACCCATTCCATCATGTGATCAGACCCTACACTGAAACAACAATCCACAGCTCAGCATCTCAGAGCCCAGGTCAATTAACTCAGGCTTAATATTGCGGCGTAGATATTCCGTCTTAGGCTGGAACTCAGTCTTGGCCCAAACTCAAACATCTACACTGCAGTTTTTAGCCCCATATCCCAAATCCCCCCAGCCTGAGTCAGTTGATCCAGATCAGCAGTAGGTCTTGTATTGCAGTGTAAACATACCCCAAGTGGCCTGATTTTTCAAAGTGCTGGATATCTGCAACTCTCATAAATGACAATAGGACCTGATGCATGCTCAGCATCTGAGAAAATCACAGCACTGATGTATTGCCTATATATGGCTTTAGGTCCCAGCTGGGGGCACTCAAGTTGGAACATTTCAGCTTAATCATTAAAAAGATTTTAAGGGGAGCTGTTCAGAAAGTTAAAAAAAAAATCATTCTAATCACAGGATGGAAAAATTCTGCTACATTTTCTATGGAAGTTTCCTCTTCATTTGCCAGCCATCCCTAAACATTGTTAGTATCATTGATAAAATACATGTTGGCTAGATATGTTTAACATAGGTGAAGAGTTTTTAAATGTTTCTTTTGGTACAGTGAAGGACTTATGCCAATCAACAAAAAGAATAGCAGGATATTCTTAACTGCAAATCAAACTTCCTTTCTGGAATGTTTTCCCATGCCATTGTATGAATATATTGCTGGATTTTCAGAACCGCTAACTACTCACTGAACCCACTAATGGTAAAAGAGAACTGCAGGTGCTTAGTGCCTTTGAAAATCAGCTTAGTAACTTTTTTTCCCCCCTAACTACAGCTGCAGAAAAATCATGGGGTGAAAAATCTTGTATGAAGCCAAATTCCCTATCATCCTGGCTGCATGAAGGATCTGCACTTTATGATTAGAAGGGAAATGGTTTGAATATCAGACATGAGAACAAGTCAGTTCTGAGGACATGAGTTCCTCTCGCTTGGTGTCTGTCGAGCTCTCTCATTCAATGGTTGGTAAACTAGTACAAATTAAAAAGCACTTGAGAGAGTAGTTTGTAATAACGTAATTGCTGTGGACCCTCTGCTCATTCATTAAGGCCAAACAAACAGTGTAGGTTTGCTATGATAGGATCAGCTCTCAAATGCTGAAGTTGGATGTAAGCGATGCACAGACCCTGTGCTGACTCGCTGCACCTGGATAAAATTCACCTCAAATGCATTAGCTTGTCCAAGCCTGAAGAATGGTGATCAAATGGAGATGTGATGGCTTGCTCTCATGGGGAAAACTGCATAGGGGTCAGGGCTTAGGTCCTTTGACATGCAGTGAGGTGTGGGGTTGGTAGGGGAGCCCAGGCCTTCCCACTCCATTGGCTCTGGCCCAGGGCCCTGTGAAGGCTATCAAAGGTCTGACATCCAAGAGCATCTAAAGACTGCCCTCCCTGAGCCACTTCTTACCACTCCACAATTGTCCAAGGTTCGCAGATGGTGGCAAGAAGGTGCGAAGGGGTCAATTCACCACTGGGTTCCTCCTCGTGGCTCTGCTTGGCAGCTCTCTCTCGGGTCAGCAGCTGCCTCCTCCTGTCACTTGGCCCTCCAGCCAGGTCAGTACCCAGGCTGTCCCTTGTTCGGGTAATCCATAAACAGCACAAGGGCAATTAACACAAACTGAATTCATATGGGTTGGAGGGGGGGGGAGAGAATAGTACCTCCCTCTGAGGGTGCATCTGAAACAGGTCCTCCCTTCCTTCAGGGAGAGATCTTCAGGCCGTTGCTGTTAAGAGAGATCCTGCCTTGCCTGAGGAACTGTTCTGCTCCCTTTCAACTCCTCCTCCAGTCCATGCATCTTTTCCAGGTGTGATGGGGCGGGGCGATGGAGTTTGTATATCCCCCACACAGGAGGGTGTTATATTTATCATTTGAAAATAAATTGTGTTCAAGGATGTCCACATGGTTTGGTTAGTGATCCTATGCTTCTCTTTATTTTGCAAAGTTTACCCAATAGCTTTATTCACAGATTTTTGCTGCTATGTCTGGAAATGCCATCTTGGGCTGCATGCCTCAGGAACCTTGTAGTACTACATGGAGGTTTTAAATGCATTCTGGTCATGGCTTTGGCATCCTTTTCTCATACAGTGGTTCCAGTTTATATTGATATCTTTCAGTAGCTGAAAGAGGAGGATACATTGGTTGAATTTAACTGAAACAATCCTTTGGCGATGGGAGAAATAAGGCTAGGTTGTTGTCTTTGCCCAAGCAGTATATAATCCCGGCAGTTTACCCTCCTCAAAAAAAAAAAAATTGGTTTTATTCTATTTGCTTTGTATTAGAGTTACAGCAATTTCCTGCATATCCTTGGGAGACCTTACTGAATTAAGATTAAGTATATTTTGGGTCCATTGCCTTAAGCTAATTGTATATGTATTACTATGTATTCTCTAGGTGGGACACAACAGACGTGAGGCCTGGGAGTTCAAAGGATGATATTGAAAAGTGTGCCAGATGTCAATGGACTTCGGGGAGAATCCCCCATATGGAGAAGTTAATGCAAAATTCCACACCTCTGGTTATGCAAAATCCCAGCTTTTTGAAGCTACGCCCTGAGGAGAGGATGATTGTCTGCTGATTATTTGTTCCCAGAGACAGATGATCAAAGGCCCAAGCTGTATAAAGAAATGGCTCAACTACCAGGCTGGGTGCTGGTTCTGAATCAGAGTTATGAACCTGTAACCACAGAGGAAAGGAAAAAAAAAAAAAAAAGAGTTGTGGATTTTGAAGGCCTGACACTTACCAGAGCCGGAGGTTGGATATGGGGTGAGATCTGTTAAGCTTTTAACCATGGGTGTGGGGTTTTTTTTTTTTTAAATTAGTGTTTTTAGTATGTTTTTTTTTTGTAATGCTTTCACCTTAATAAATATTTTTTTCTTAGAAAGAGCTGTGTGCAATTGCCTGCAGTGACGAGTTACCACAGTTCACCGCTTTCAGAGGGAAAAAGCAAAGTACAGATGCTGGCCTATTTAGGCAGTCTGGCTTGCTAGAATCATCACAGAGGAAGCAGGGAACTGTGCAACCTGGAAAAACCCTGGTCAGGAGGGAGTGGGACTTGGATCTGCCCAAGAGAAGTGATGGCTAGGAGCTGGAAACCTTTAAGTGGGTGCCCTCAAAGGATCATGGAGGGGAATTACAGGTGCACTTACCTTGAAACTGACCCATTGCCATTTCTTTCGTTTACTGCACTAGTCCACATCTTTGGCAAAATTAATCCTCCCTCCTTCAGCCTGCTGTACAAGGAGTTCTGTGACCATCATAGACCTACTAGGGATAACATGTAGAGGGGAGAAAAGTGAATTCTCCTGGTGGCCTTTTAAAGCCCGCATATTCAATAATAAGGAAAGACTGAGTGTCAAAGTCTTTCCAGCCAATAGTTCTATTCATAGCACTATGGCCTCTGCACATGACTATTTTATCTTTAGTAAGAACAAGTATTGAATTTTATTTTGTATTTTTGGTGTTGACATCCAAAAAGAGGAGTCAAGATGAAGCAGCAACAGATGTGCTGAGTATCATACTGCACAGACTAGTCAGTACCACGTGTGCACGGGTTTTTTTGCAAGATTGGAAAGAATCATTTTCATTACTGAAGGAAGCAGGGAGATGGTCGCTTATTTTTCTGACTCCTTTTTCACTATCATTGCATTCACTTATGCTTATGGCATCATACATCAGCTGTGGCTATAAATCCAAGGCCTGGTGGATACCAGCAGCTGCAAAAACTTTGTGACAACATTCATCCACTTACAACTTGCTTAGAAGGTATCACAAACACAAAAGTTATATTTTTCTGACTATTTAAGGATTAATGTTTATCCAGAATGACCTGCAGAGCAGCAAAGCTTTGAAAAGAGGCCACTTAATTCTGAAGATGGACTAAGGAAAACTTTGGCATTCATAAATGAGGAAAATGAATGGCTGACCTTTCTTTGTCTGTTAAATATGATCTATACTGTGAAATAAAAATAATAAATGATAATACAGGCTGATTTGAGCCACTTGCAATACCTTTAGGAAAAAACCCAGAAAGAGTTTTTATGAGCAAAAATGGGATTGTAAATTTTGTACATGAAATTTCAGAATCAAGTCACTCATCTCACGGCACATTCCTCATCAAGACATCTCTAATGTATGATCAATAAAGTTATTTTAAAAAGTCTTGCTTAAAACAGATGGTGTTGAAGGGAAACAGGCAAGATGTACAGAGAAGAGCTAACCCCTTCATATAATAAAATAAGGGTCTGGCCTTCAAAGTGAGCTAGGGATGTTCCCCTTGGAATTGTAAGATGATTTAACTGTTTAATTTTGATAGGCCTGGATTCTGCTCTCACAGACACTGATGAGAATTAGTCAATGGAGTTATCTTGGTATGAGATCAGATTGAGGGCGTATCTGTGTTCCAAATCCATGTGAATTAATGCATTTATTAGACTGTACAATACTGTTCCAAGAGAACTTGGTGAGACATTGAAAATTAGCCTGTGCAAAATAGCAAAAATACACAATAAGAAAGAGTGCTGCATTGGCAAGGAGATGGACTACATGATCTGACAGGCCCTTTTCTGATATTTTATATGATTCCATCAATAGATGGAGAGAAAGCCAATAACTTTCCGAATGTGAGATTAGTGTAGATCAGCCCTCTTTAAAATGATCAATCCTCAGGCAGTTTGAAGATTTTGCCTCATTTATACTTGAACAGATAGTCTTTAATCTTAAAAATCATAGCCTAAGAGGTCTTCTTCAGTCTTAGTATCAATCTAGTCCCACTTCTTGCCATCCTTCTGCCTAATCTCTCAAACGTTTTATTTTACCAACTCTTAAACACCTCTAGTGTTGATGCCTCACGTTAAACAGATAATTACACTGCCAAATTACCGTCATTGTTAAGATTATTAAGACTAAGCAAGTTAATAGTCCCCAGGCATTAATTCTTTCCCTGTTCTTTAAGGCACTGCAAATAACTCCTCCTTTCCTTGGTTTTACAGTTCAAACATTTGTTGATAATCATTTCTTAGAAATTCTGTAAAAAGAGACATAAGTGAAATCCCCATTAAAGTCAAATACAAAACTCCCATTGATTAAAATTTTCATCCAATATGTGTTTATCAAGTTGGATAAGTGTGTGACAATAGATGGGGGAACCAGTACTGCTAGACAACTCTTTAGCTAGATGATTTCATTAGGCTAGAATACAAATGAAAAATGTACTTTCTAAAGTATGAAACATTAAGTTCTTATTATCCAGATTTAAAAAGACCCCTAATGTATTATCAAGTATGCACTTTATGGCAAAGTTCAGGACACTCAGTGTGGCTTTAGACCTGGTTGTTACAGTGTCAACCATAGCTTTACCTTGAGACAGTTTTTTTTACATAAGAACGGCTATGCTGCAACAGACCAATGGTCACCCACAGTGGCCAGTGCCAGATTCTTCAGAGGTAATGAACAGAACAGGGTAATTATTGAATAATCCATCACCTGTCATCCAGGCCCAGGTTCTGGCAGTTGGAAATTTAAGGACACCCGGAGCATGAGGTTGCATCCCTGAGCAGCTTGGCTAACAGCCATTGATGGACCTGTCCTCCATTCACTTAATTCTTTTTTGAACCCAGTTATACTTTTGGCCTTCACAACATCCCCTGGCACTGAGTTCCACAGGTTGACTGTGCATTGTGTTAAGTACTTCCTTTTAAAAAAAAAAGGAAAAACAAAAAAAAATCTGCCTATTTCATTCAGTGACCCCTGGTTCTGGTGTTATGTAAACAGGTAAATAAACACTTCCTTATCACTCTGTCCAGACCCTTTACGGTTTAATGGACCTCTATCAGATCCCTGCTTAGTCATCTGTTTTCTAAATTGATTATTCCCAGTCTTTCATTTCACCTCATATGCAAACTGTTCGACACCTAATCGTCTTTGTTGCCCATCTCTGCACCTTTTCCAATTCTAATATAGATCTTTTTTGAAATGGGGGCAACAAGGACTGCATGTAGTGTTCAAGTGTGGGGCATACCATGGATTGATGTAGTGGCATCATGATATTTTCTATCGTAAGAACAGCCATACTGGGTCAGACCAAAGGTCCATCTATCCCAAGATCTTATCTTCTATCCCCTTCCTAATGGTTCCAAATAGCGTTAGCTTTTTTTAACTGCTGCTGCCCATTGACTGGATGTTTTCAGAAAACTATCCATAAAGGACTCTAGGATCTCTTTCTTGACCATTTTCTGGCCATTACCATCAACCAGCCACCACTTCACAAACAACTCAGTATTAACTTGTCCAGATAGGAGACTGAGCATGTGACAATTGTCAAATATCTGGGCAGCATCATAGAACTGGAGAATATTTAAATATGTGGATACTTGTATAGTAGCAGCTGCTTCAGAGACCTCTTTGGAAAAGATGTGACATCAACTTTGCTGCAAAGCTGCAGATCTATAGAACCACAGTTAAACCAACCGTATTATATAAAAGTGAAACCTGGGCACTGCGGAAGGCTGAATAGCACCAGATTGATGCTGCCTACTGTCATTGTCTTCGTCAGCTATTCCTTATTAAGTGGCAGGACAAATTCCAAAATGAGGCCATTCATAGTCAAATGCATCAATCGTTTCTATCAGCACTCGCTCAGTTCCAGCAGCTTTCTTGGTATGGTATTTTAGAATGTAAAACCAACAAATTCTGAAGCATATGTTCCAAGCAATGCGAATATAAAGGTTGGTGATCAGCTGGGTGCCAAGAATTTCAGTAGCATCGTAAGATTGCCAGTAATGGACATACTGAATATCCAGCTAGACCCCCTTAAGAATTTAGCCAGAGACTGATATGGGTGGCATTCAATCTGTGAAGAAGCCACATTCCTTTGACTTTTGCCATGATGATGAGGATATATTGTTACAAGTTAAGCCACGTTGAACTGCTGTTGTGTTCTTTTGAGTGTCCTGATGAAGGAGTCTGAAGCCAGTGCTTGAGGAAGATGATTCTTTATTGAAGTTAACACCGAGCCTGTTCCAGCATGTAAGAGCTGTTAAAAACAAAACTGAAACTTCTGTGGGTAAATGTACCAACTCATTACTGCTGCTAAGGGAGGAGAGAAGGAGAGACACACAACTGGGTCACAGGCTAGCTCTTAAAGAGACATGATCTTCACAATAGCAGCCCTTCATTTAAGATAGTGGAAGTAGTAGTTAGTCTTCAAACTAAAACAAAGGCACAGGCAAGGCCACTCAAGAATTTGAATGATTTAATAATGGTCCTTAACTATGAGTGGAAGGGCTCCTCTGGGTATTGTTTGGGTAAGGGAAAATGTGTATGAGTGTGTGAGAGACAGAGTGCAAAAAAACAGGACGAGGTGAGAAGCAGGAAAGAGGCACACAGAAAAAGAGTGAGAAGGAAGCTGCTGATACAGCCTGGACACAGATAGTGTTTGGTTCTGATAGAGGCCTAGAGAAAAAGATTTGCACCCCGTGTTGACTAAAAAGTTTGGGGCTGTAAGCAAGAAAACCGTCTCCTGTGTTCAGGAAAACAGGACTTTGTACACTCTATGTAAATAAACACCATTGTATCCAAAAGTAACTGGGTTCATCATCAATTCCACCTCCTAACTGGAACAAGCTGCAAGACTCATTTTTTGACTAGCTGCTTGGGCTACCTGTTTGAAGCCATACTTTCCAATAGCTGAATGGAAGAGAGTTACAATTTTAAAAAGACTGGTCTGTGTATAAAGGACCTCTAGCCTCAAATGGCAAGAATATGAGAATTTAATCACATTCCAGTACCATATAAGCAAAATATATAGTTCATATATGTAGTTAAATATGGAAAATTATGCATTGACGCAGCAGGGATTAGCAGTGTTTATCTGCTGTGTGTTTTTTCCCCATTTGTTCTTTTTCCTGTTTTAGGACTAATTCCTCTATCCCTTACTCATATAAATGAGTAAGGGAGTAAGAGCTATGGGATCAGGGTCTTAATTAGTTGTTTATATTTGTTAGCTCTCTTTTTTACTTGGGAAAAGATTCTTGTACATGCTTTATTATCTCGCCTGCAAGATTAATATGATAAGACAAAATTAATATTAATTACATAAAGATGACAAGGATTTAATATAAGAAAACAGATTGCTATTTAACATTACTTAACAATTTGTAACTTTTATGGTTAATAAACACGTTTAATATCTTTGATAATTATAACTGTGATGCTAATTAATGCATACTTTGTTCCTATATTACTCAGCTTTATTACTTATAATTGTGTTGGAAGAAATTAGACTTCTACCAGACTATTTGCATTTTGTATGCAGAGTATAACTTTTGGTAAGTATACATCTATCAACTTGTCCCATTAAAGTTACAGCATTTGTTTTTACACTTCTCCAAAAGGGGTCACAATACAGGGGAGGGGGAATGTATTCCAAAGAATTTCATATTAAAAAAATCAAGTTAGAAAAAGAGCAGTTCAACCACAAGGTTGTGGACTTGATTCTCTTCTCACAAGAAGTGACTGGTCCAAAGCTTACTGAAATTAATAGATTTAAAGTTCAGAAGGGACCACTGATCGACTTTCTGACCTCTTGCATACCACGGGCCACAGAACTTCCCCCAAATATTTCCTGTTTGAAATACATGTATTTTAGAAAAAACATCCAATCTTGGATTTTAAAATTGCCATAGACAGAGAATCCACCACAATCCCTGATAAATTGTTCCAAGTTAAAGGGAGTCATTTGACTTTCCTTATTTAGGGCCTAATCCAAAGCCCATTGAAGTGTTATTGAAAATAATGGTATTTTACCAGTGTAAAACTGGTTTAAGCAAAAAGCATTGGGTCCAGGTGATCTATATAAAAAAAAAAAAAAGTGGTGCTAGAAATAGGTTAGTTGTTTAATTAGTTAAAAAAAAATTAACAAAAAACCCCACAAGACAGAGCTTACTTAGCCCCAATCCTGCAAGCACTTATGCATATCAGTATCTTCAACATCCATGTTTGCAGGATCATTTCCGCAGTTCAGAGCTCCCATGTGCACATTTTGGAATGCTTTGCTGTTGGCTACGTTTGCCCAGATTCTGTTCTGGGTAATTTGACCATTTTAACTGCTAAGTCTTTGCTAGCAGGGAGTGTTTATAGATAGCACATCTTTATACAGCTGAACTCTTCTCCCTTCCTGCTCGCCCCCTTGGTTTACTCTGCCATGTGAAATGTTTTCAATCAGATGTAATAAACCCAAGCTAATCCTCAGACTCCCACAAGTCTCTTGTGTTCGTGTGTCTGCAAATTTACATATACTGAAGGATGATGAAAGATGAAAAAGGAGAAGGCAATGTGCAGCTTAAACATCTGTTCCTTATGGCCTGCTGATATCCTTTTTGTCAGGGTCAAGAAAAGATATAGGAGGCTTACTGTTTGAGATCAGGTGCTGAAATTATACCGTCTGCACTTCAGGGCTACAGCTGATCTATACCTGTAAGGCTTTCTACAAATCTTAGATCCTACAGGAAGCAACATATATAGCCAACAGGAAGTTTTAGATGATACTAAAATGCTTCCTGTAGGATCTAAGATTTGTAGAAAGCCATACAGGTATGGATCAGCTGTAGCCCTGAAGTGCAGACAGTATAAAATATAAATATATATATAAAAATTTCAGATGATGTTTTTGCTGGCTATATATAAATAAATATATATAAATACGTTCAGAGTATGTTTTTTAAACTGGTTGGCAAGGGATGAAAAAAATCCTTGCCTGATACCAAAAGCACTAGGAATAGTTTTCTTTGCAAAAAAAAAAAAAACAAGTGTTTTTTTAGAGCAGCCCTGTAGTCATTTGCAGGCTGGCTAAGAAGCAATCTATAAAAGCATCCTCTCGTCTTCAGTAAGAGCATGGCTGAGCTGCACTTTTTGAGTTGTTAGAAGTTTGCTTCTAGTGTCAAGTCTTTGCTGGAGTATTATGTGACTCAAATAGGGGCCTGGAGCAAAGGAAAGCTCACCCCACTGAGAAGTGTCTAGACCTTTAAAAATAATTTGTTCTTTTATACCACTTTCCATGTGGGAGTGTCAAGGCTGTATCCCCACTTTGAACTTTTGGGTACAAATGTAGGGGCCTGCATGAGGACTCCTAAGCTTAACTACCAGCTTAGTTCTGGTCCGCTGCCACCATCTCAAAGCTAATTCCCTTCCCTGGGTAGCCTTGAGAGACATTCACCAATTCCCTGGTGAATACAGATCCAAACCCCCTTGGATCTTAAAACAAGGAGAAATTGACCCTTCCCCCCTCCTTCCTTTCACCAACTCCTGGTGAATACAGATCCAAACCCCCTTGGATCTTAAAACAAAGAGAAATTAATCAGGTTCTTAAAAAGAAGGCTTTTAATTAAAGAAAAAGGTAAAAATCATCTCTGTAAAATCAGTATGGAAAATAGCTTTACAGGGTAATCAAACTTAAAAGAGCTCAGAGGACCCCCCTCTGTCTTAGGTTCAAAGTACAGCAAACAAAGATAAACACTCTGGTAAAAGGTACATTTACAAGTTGAGAAAACAAAATAAATCTAAGACGCCTTGCCTGGCTTTTTACTTACAAGTTTGAAATAGGAGAGACTTGTTTAGAAAGATGGGGAGAACCTGGATTGATGTCTGGTCCCTCTCAGTCCCAAGAGCGAACAACCCCTTAAACAAAGGGCACAAAACAAAAGCCTTTCCCCCCCCCAAGATTTGAAAGTATCTTGTCCCCTTATTGGTCCTTAGGGTCAGGTGTCAGCCAGGTTACCCGAGCTTCTTAACCCTTTACAGGTAAAAGGATTTGGAGTCTCTGGCTAGGAGGGATTCCATAGCACTGTACACAGGAGAGCTGCCACCCTTCCCTTTATAGTTATGACAGGGAGATAAAAATATTTCTTCAACCTCACAAAGATGTGTAATCACTGCCATTTTAAAGCATGGGAAATGGAGGTACAGGGTGGTTAAAAGGCTTACCTAAGATCACACAGCATGTCTGACAGTTAAGAACAAAGCTCAGATTATTTGACTCTCATCCCTGAGCCATGACCCTGAAGGTGCCCTTCCCACAAGACTATATTGGCTAGAGGTGGCAAGTTCTAGTCTTGGACCAATATTTGTGCTATTCAAACATTTGACACCCCAATCTCATGTTGTTGTTGTTCTTAATTCAACACATCTCTCCATGGAAGAAAAGACCCAGCTTTTGGCAGACATGGCAAAAGAAGTTGATTTGTTTATCAACAAGGGGAAGACAGAAAGTAGGAGCCTATATAAAAAAAATTGGGACTGTCCCTATAAAATCGGGACATCTGGTCACCCTAATAGAAAGACACTAGAAGTCAGTCATTTTACTTATGATAAATTGTATGGTCAATTGCTTGACTACACTTTAGTTTGTTATGAAATCTAGTAAAGAGAACAAAACCAATGAGAGACAGGTTTATTGCTAAAAGCCTATGATATAGTAAAGGAAATGATTCAAAATATGATACCAGACTCTGGAAACTGTCTCATGCAGTATTGTTACAGTCATCTTACACAGAAGGTATGCTAGGAATATTTATAGGATGATTTTACAAATTACAAAACTCTGTATACATCCTTAATATTCACCCCATTATTGTGTCTTAGTTCTTTAACTTGTTGTTCTGTTCCTTTCATTACCTTTGTTTTTGATACTATCATTCCAGGTACTGGCCTGTGCAGGCATCACTCTACTTTGTGCTAAGGGGTTGTCTAGAATTCATGTGGCACAGCTGTGATGTTGCAGTGCCTCAGTATAGACACTATCTTCATGGACAGGAAGGATGCTCCTATCAGAGTTGGTAATCCATCTTCCTGAGAGGCAGTAGATAGGTTGACCGAAGAATTCATCCCTTGACACAGCGACTTAGGTCAGCTTAACAATGACACTCAGGGGTGTGGATTTTTCCACCAATGTAGTTAAACCAACCTAATTTTATAGGCCAGGCCTCAGAGATACAACAAATATATCTTGATTTTCACAAGTTTCCTACATGTTTAAACCAAATGCTGAGTTGTATTATTGCAGGGTATTGTGGAACGTAACTTAGCATGAGTGAACAGAACTCTGGGAAAAACACAGGCGAGTTCAGCTCTTGTAACTGCCAGGCATTTGTATAATGTGGCATATAGTAACCTAACATATGTGTGTTGGCTCACAGGTCCCTGCTTGTCACTCTGATTATTATATCAGGGCAACACCTTTGTTAAATTAATATATGAAGCAACAATAAAAACATTCATGAGACTTGTACTGTTTTAGAAAACTATGTAAGTGGCCATACATAATTAATATGATTAAAATGAATACTTTTTTGTAATACGAGCAAAGCTTTAAATGAAACTTCTATCCAAGTGTGGTAAATTTTGAATTTTGGATTTATTTTGAGAAACTGGAGTAAGTATTATTGTCTGACCACAATGCTATGTAAATAAGGAGTAAACCAGAAATTTGGAGTAGTGAAATTATAAGTGAGGTCTTTATAAATTGTTTTGTGAACAGTACTACTTATTCAAATTATTCTTACTGCTAGTAGCCACACACTGGAGTTGTGATATTACCACCACCACATAGGCACATGTCTCAATTCCCTTAATGGACCAACAAGCTGTGTGCAGTATCCCAAAGTTTTGCATTGCTGAGTGAAACACCAGTAGTTGAGGTAGATCTAGACTTCTTTTGTAGATACCATATCCAGGTAACCTACTGAATGGACAGTACCTAATTGATCAAATATTGCTTTGTCAGAGTCCACGATTGGTAGCAATATCATAGAAGAATGATACATAAGGAATTTAACTACACAATTTAACCCTTTGCCAATTTACCACAGTTTGTGTTATACACTGAGGGCAATACCATTTAGCTGTTTATTGCTAATAAAGTCAGGCAGTTTTCCTTTTTCAGTATCCCCTAATGAATTGGCTATGGTAGTTAATACATAACTTCCACAAGCCGTACAAATATTTTTTTCTACCAACATAGGTTTTCCCTTGCCTTCATATTATTTATTGATATTAGTTTAACAACTTTTACTTGTTTGATTAAACACCTTAGCAATATCATGCATATTGTACTCTATGTACTGGTCAGTAACCAGGCCCTTGATACTATGAATCATAAGTTTAGAGACTGTTTAAAATAGGTCATTTTTTCATATTGCCCTGTTCCAAAGAGACATTCCAGATTCAAATAATCCTGAAATGTAACCAATAATTCCATCTAGACTCTGGAGTCCCAGGAAGTCTTTTGCACAGCCATTGAGTCTCATGTACATTCCTGATAAGAGGCTATTATTCTGATTAAGAAAGTAGTTGATAGCAATGATATGTTTGCTTTTACAAAGTAGCCAAATTCAGCCATATTCCAATGAGACACATTTAAAACCATTGTTACAGGCATAAACTCACTTTGCTTAATAAAATACAGTTTAATCAATAGTTAGATCTGACCCTGCTAGTGGTCTTTATAATGACTCTATAGTCTATTGCATACGCAGTTGTGTGTATGTGTATGTGTATATGTTAAAGGGTAGTTGACCAGTCTCTTATTAATAAGACACTTTTCTTCACTGTGTACTGCTATTTTGGTGTCTCCCATCTGTGTGATGCACCCTTAAACAGTTTAAATTAACACCTATCAAGAGAGAGAGTTGTGCAATAATGGCACTCCCATGCTAGCTATCAAGCAACAAACAACTTTCACAAACTTGAAAAGATTTGGAAAAGTAGCATTAGCACTGATACAAAAATACACATTTTTAACTCCATCATCATGTCTGTCCTCATTTATGGATTAGAGTCATGGAAACCTACAACAGAATAGTGACTCAATCCAGTCGACTCAAGTAAATGCCTGCAAAACATCTTTAGAGCTCATTTGGAAGAGTTTCTTGCAACATCAGAAATATAAAAGTAGAGCAAACCGACCTAAAGCATCAATCCTGGTAAAATGACAACACTGGAAATATTTAGGACAAGTTTCTAGCATCCCATCAACATATAACATGGATATCACCTGGAAAGAGAAAGAGGGTGACCTAGAAAAACCATTACGCAGAACGAAGAGAAAGAAGCCAAATCCATCATCAACATGACAGTCAGAAGCCTGAAAAGCACATCACAAGACCAAAGTAAATGGTGGAAACTGGTGGACGCCCTATATGCCAGTCTCAACCAGCAGGTAGTATTTCAGCAGCGCTACCAAGACACTTCCTTTTCTGGTCTATACTTTTTTCTTTTTGCTCATGCACTGGTGCTGCCACACTGATGTAGCTAAACTGATGCAACTCTCCCAGTGTAGATTCACTTCACAGATGTAAAGAGTGACTTGCACCTGCATGGCTTACCCCGATTGAGAGAGACTAGCATTACTGCCTCTTCTTCCCATTCCTTTAAGTGTCATTTATGGTTTGCATCTCATGACTTAACTCTGTAGTCAGTGTGAGATTAATTTAACAACATGGCATGGTAACATATGCAACCAGAAATTAAGCCAGTTTTAGCGTGCTGTGTAGCAACCTCCCTAATTCAGAGGTCAGATCAGCCTGGGCCGAGGCATTACTATTTGCACAAACTCCCAAGAAAAATGAAGGAATCCTCTCTCTGTCCCCAAACCCGATGCTAGCCCTTCCTCACTGGCCCCCTACCCTCTGATGGCAATGCCACTACTCTTTCTTGTTCCCTTCTCATCTTGCCTTCCCTTCGCTCCAGATCCACCTTCCTTTTGCTGGCTGCCTCCTCTTACCACTTCACTCTCACCAGCCCCTCATCTCTTTAATAGCTTCTCTTCAGCTCAGCATTCCCCCATATGAATGTGGAGTCAAGGCTGTAATCAGGGCAAGGTGAGCGGGGCAGCCACCCGGGCAAAAAGCCATTAGTGCAGGTAGAAACATAAGTGACATATAAAGCCCTGTACAGTGGGGCTTGGTTGAGCCAGCCCTGCCTGGCGGGGCTCAGAGAGGGAGCACCACCTCCACCCCCAACTCACCTCAGTGACCCATCCAGCTTGCCTGGTTTGGGGGGAGCACAACCAAAACATCTGGGGGGACATGTGACCCTATGTGCCCCCCATGTCATCTCTGGGTGGAAAAATGACAAATGACGCAGTAGGGGGTGCAAATATGCTTGCTCATGCTAGGTGCTAAAATGCCTACTTATGGCTCTGGTGGTAGCCTCCCATACAGGGGAGTGGAAACCCTACCTTTCTACTCCCAGGCTTCAGCATAGAAGAAAATCTTTTGTAGAGGAAAGAGGAGATCTTTGCCAGTCTTCTCCCTATTGCCCTGCTGCTCCTGTCATTAACCAAGCCTAGCTTTTACTGGAGTCTGGTGAAATAGAATAGGAAAATATGTTAAGGAGATCAAGAAAAGCACTAGTTGAACAAGGCTGTGAATAGATAAACAGAGAATTCTAAGGGATAAGACCTTTATAGCCAAAATTATCCCTGGGTCTAAGTTAATGGGAACATTAGGCAAAAGGCCATGTCACTGCCAACACTCTGAACACTGTTTGATAATACTGATTTAGAGCAGCAAGCTATCCACATCAGCAGTAGAAAGCAGCATTAATATAGCAGGATTTGGGTATGAACACAAGATAAGATGTTTCATCCATGAACATTTATATGCCCTACAGTAAAATCTGTGTTTTGGTACCTTTAACACACAGCCATGTTATATCAAGCCCTCCGACTGCTACCCCTTCCTACTTCTCCATGTGGGCACCAATGATACCGCCAAGAATGACATTGAATGGGTCACTGCAGACTATCCTTCTTCCCAGAGCCACATAAAGGACTTTGAGGCACAAGTCGTGTCCTCGTCTATCCTCCCTGTTGAAGGAAAAGGCCCAGGTAGGGACCATCGAATTGTGGAAGTAAATGTGTGGTTATGCAGGTGATGTCGGAAAGAGGACTTTGGATTCTTCGACCATGGATTTTTTTCCTGGTCGAAAGATTGCTAGGAAGAGATGGGATCCACCTAACCAACACAGGGAAGAGCATCTTCACAGGCAGGCCTGCTAACCTAGTGAGGAGGGCTTTAAACTACATTCGCCGGGGGATGCACTGTACGTAAAAAAGCAGTATGATTGCTCGGAGGTCCAGTATGACACTGGAGAAGAGCCTGTTGAGAGTCTTTGGGTTAAGTTTAGAGGCGAAAGCAACAATGGTGATGTCATGGTGGGCATCTGCTATAGACCATCAGACCAGGAGGATGAGGTAGATGAGGATTTCTTCGGACAACTAACAGAAGTTTCCAGATCTCAGGCCCTGGGTCTTATGGGGGACTTCAATCACCCTTACATCTGCTGCGAGAGCAATACAGCAGTGCACTGACAATACAGGAAGTTTTTGGAGCGTGTTGGGGACAACTTCCTCGTGCAAGTGCTGGAGGAACCAACTAGGGGCCTTGCTCCTCTTGCCCTGCTGATCACAAACAGAAAATAATTGGTAGGGGAAGAAGAAGTGGGTGGCAACCTGGGCAGCAGTGATCATAAGAGGGTCAAGTTCAAGATCCTGACAAAAGGAAGAAAGGAGAGCAGCAGAATACGGACCCTGGACTTCAGAAAAGCAGACTTTGACTCCCTCAGGGAACTGATGGGTAAGATCCCCTGGGAGACTAATATGGGGGGGCGGGGAGGGAAGAAAGGAGTCCAGGAGAGCTGGCTGTATTTTAATGAAGCCTTATTGAGGGCTCAGGAACAAACCATCATGATGTGCAGAAAGTATAGCAAATATGGCAGGCAACCAGCTTGGCTTAACAGATAAATCTTTGGTGAGCTTAAACACAAAAAGGAAGCTTAGAAGAAGTGGAAACTTGGCAGATGACTAAGAAGGAGAATAAAAATATTGCTCGAGCATACAGGGTTGTAATCAGGAAAGCCAAAGCACAACTGGAGTTGCAGCTAGCAAGGGATGTGAAGGGTAACAAGAAGGGTTTCTACAGGTATGTTAGCAACAAGGTGGTGATCAGGGAAAGTGCAGAACCCTTATTGAATGGAGGCAACCTAGTGACAGATGATGCTTTTTTTGCCTCGGTCTTTACAGACAAGGTCAGCTCCCAGACTGCTGCACTATGGAGGCTGTTAGCAGCCTTCAGTGGTGAAAGAACAGGTTAAGGACTATTTAGAAAAGCTGGATATGAACAAGTCCATGGGGCGGGATGCAGTGCATCCGAGGGTGCTGAGGGAGTTGGCTGATGTGATTGCAAAGACATGAGCCATTATCTTTGAAAAAAAAGTGGCGATCGGGGGAAGTCCCGGACGATTGGAAAAAGGCAAATATAGTGCCCATCTTTAAAAAAAGGGAAGAAGGAGAACTACAGACCAGTCAGCCTCACCTCAGTCCCCGGAAAAATCATGGAGCAGGTACTCAAGGAATCCATTTTGAAGCACTTGGAGGAGAGGGGGGTGATCAGGAACAGTCAACGTGGATTCACCAAGGGCAAGTCGTGCCTGACCAACCTGATTGCCTTCTATGATGAGATAACTGGCTCTGTGGATATGGGGAAAGTGGTGAAAGTGATACATCTTGACTTTAGCAAAGTTTTTGATACAGTCTCCCAGAGTATTCTTGCCAGCAAGTTAAAAAAGTACGGATTGGATGAATGGACTATAAGGTGGCTAGATCGTCGGGTTCAACGGGTAGCGATCAACGGCTCGATGTCTAGTTGGCAGCTGGTATCAAGCGGAGTGCTCCAGGGGTCGGTCCTGGGGCTGGTTTTGTTCAACAATCTTTATTAATGATCTGGATGATGAGATGGATTGCACCATCAACAAGTTCATGGATGACACTAAGCTGGGAGGAGAGGTAGATATGCTAGAGGGTAGGGATAGGGTCCAGAGTGACCTAGACAAATTTGAGGATTGGGTCAATAGAAATCTGATGACAAGTCTGACAACAAGGACAAGTGCAGAGTCCTGCACTTAGGATGGAAGAATCCCATGCATTGCTACAGGCTGGGGACCAACTGGCTAAGTGGCAGTTCTGCAGAAAAGGACCTGGGGGTTACAGTGGACGAGAAGCTGGATATGAGTCAACAGCGTACCCTTGTTGCCGAGAAGGCTAATGGCATATTAGGCTGCATTAGTAGGAGCATTGCCAGCAGATCAAGGGAAGTGATTATTCCCCTCTATTCGGCACTGGTGAGGCCATATCTGGAGTATTGCGTCCAGTTTTGAGCCCCCCCACTACAGAAACGATGTGGACAAATTGGAGAGAGTCCAGCAGAGGGCAATGAAAATGATCACAGGGCTGGGGCACATGACTTACAAGGAGAGGCCGAGGAAACTGGGCTTGTTTAGCCTGCAGAAGAGAAGAGTGAGGGGGATTTTATTGCAGCCTTCAACTACCTGAAGGGGGGGTCCAAAGAGGATGGATCTCGGCTGTTCTCAGTGGTGGCAGATGACAGAACAAGGAGCAATGGTCTCAAGTTGTAGTGGGGGAGATATAGGTTGGATATTAGGAAATACTATTTCACTAGGAGAGTGGTGAAGCACTGGAATGGGTTACCTAGGAGATGGTGGAATCTCCATCCTTAGAGGTTTTTAAGGCCCAGCTTGACAAAGCCCTGGCTGGGATGATTTAGTTGGCGTTGGTCCTGCTTTGAGCAGGGGGTTGGACTAGATGACCTCCTGAGGCCTCTTCCAACCCTAATCTTCTACGATTCTTCTAATAGCTGCATCCGAGAAAACCCAGAATGCAAAGTATATGAAAAACCTGCGGTCAGTTCCCAAATGTAGCCACTAGAGGGTACTTTAAGTGATAATATATGCATCAGGATTATGCATGAGGTGCATTTACAGTCTATCATTAATTATTATTTTCATTGAACCATACACAATTCCTGTTTATTCACAGCAGTTGCACTTTGACACATTAATGAAGGAAGACAGGAGTACAACCTTAATGCTTCTCAGATGGGAAATACAGACTACAAAGGGAAGGAAGAGAACAAACAATCAAAGAGAGAGGATGAGCTGCATAAAGAAAGGAGAAAGCAGTGAACAATGAAGAGGGAATATATTCAACCTTTCACCTCTGTCATACCAGTTTAAAGTCTTGAATACTGCAAAGCAGCACTATTAATGAAACAATAATAAATATGTTAAGGCTGAGCCATTAACCCCATTATTCTTTGGCACAGCCCTGGAGCAAATATGTCATTGGGAATCTTAGCACAGTGAAAGCCTAATAAACTCACTTTAACAGTTACAAAAAAAATTGAACACAAACACAGGGCATAAGTAATTCCAAAAGATAATTGTTTTAGAGAGTCAAAGATAATACATAAAGGATGAGCAGATTCATTATGAGTCTGAGAATAAAATATGATATGCCAGGATTTGTATTATCTTTAGCCCCAAACTTCTGTATTAGTATGGAAAGTGTCATTCTAATATACATTAGCATTGCTTTCTAGTATATATTAGCATTGCCTATGGGGCAATAACCATGTCTCCTTACTAGTTTGTACAGCATCTACCACACTGTGGGAGGTATACAAATGAAAATAAATACCATGGGGACAGTGGGGTTCAAAAATGCTGGTCTGCTTGCCAGGGCTCCTCCTTGGTAAGGATTCCAGGGATTCCTATTTCATTCCAAGGAAGGAGTGAGAGCAGCAGAATAAGGACAATAGGACTTTTAACAGGAAAATAAAAAAAAGAAGCAAACTTTAATAAACCCAGAACTGGTAGGTTAGGACCCAATGGAAGAACATCTAAGGGAAAAAGGAATTCAGGAGAGCTGGCAGTTTCTCAAGGAGGCAATATTAAAGGCACAACTGCAAACTATCCTAATGCACAGAAAGTGAGGAAGAATAGTAGGGGGGGCAACATGGCTCCATCAAAACCTCTTTAATGACCTGAAAAATCCAAAAAGAATCCTACATAAAGTCAAAATACGGACAAACTGCTAAGGAGGGGTACAAAAATAGCACAGGTATGTGGGGACAATTTCAGAAAGACTAAGGCACAAAATGAGTTATACCTAGCAAGGGACATAAAAGGCAATAAGGAGAGGTTCTTTAAGCCCAATAGGAGGAAGAGAAAGATGAAGGAAACTATAGGTCCTCTGCTTAGCGACAAAGAAGAGCTAATAACGGAGGCCATCAAGAAGGCTGAGGTGTTAAAGCCTATTTTGCTTCAGTCTTCACTAAAAAGGATAATGGCGACCAGATACTCGACGCGATTAATATTAACAACAAGGGGGAAGGAACACAAACCAGAATAAGGAAAGAATAGGTTAAAGAATGTTTAGGTAAGTTAGAGATGCTAAAGTCAGCAGGGTCTGTGGAAATTCATCCTACGGTACTTAATAAACTACCTTAATAGCTATTATCTTCAAGAACTCAAGGAGGATGGGTGAAGTCCCAGAAGACTGGAGAAGCACCTATGTTTAAAAAGGGGAGGTGGGGGAGAAGAGGAAAGAGGGAATGATAGACCAGTCAGGCTAGCTTTGATACTTGGAAAGATACTGGAACAAATTATTCAACAGTCAATTTATAAGTCCCTAGAGGACAGGAGAGCAATAAATAGCCAACGTGGATTTATCAGAAACAACTCATGCAAAACTAACCTAATTTCCTTCTTTGATAGGGTTAGTCAACTAGTGGATGGGGCGGGGGAGCAGTAGAAGGGATAAATCTTGGTTTTTATGAAGACTTTTGACACAGTCCCACATGACATTCTCATAATTGAACAAGGGAAATATAATCTAGATGAAGTGACTATAAAGGTGGGTGCACAACCTGTTGAAAGACCATATTCAAAGACAGGTTATCAATAATTTGCTGTCAAACTGGGAGGGCATATCTAGCGGGTTCCCACAGGGGTCAGTCCTGTGTATGATACTATTCACTATTTTTGTTAATCATTTAGATAAAGGAGCAGAGAGTATGTTTTTAAAATTTGCAGGTGACACCAAGTTGCAAAGGATTACAAGCACTTTATAGGACAAGATTAGAATTCAAAACCATCTTATTAAATTAGAGAACTGGTCTGAAATCAACAAGATGAAATTCAATAAAGACAAATGCAAAATACTACATTTAGGAAAGTAAAAATCAGCTTCAAAATGGGGAATAACTGGTGAGGTAGCAGTACATCTGAAAAGGATCTGGGGGTGATAGCAGATCACAAACTGAATATGAGTCAACAATATGATGAAGTTGTGAAAAAAGCTAATGTTCTGGGCGGCATCAACAGAAGTGTCATAAGTAAGACAAGGGTCATAAATTGTCCTACCTTACTCAGTACCACTGAGGCTTCAGCTGGAGTACTGTGTCCAGTTCTGGGCACCATGCTTTAGAAAAGATATGGATAAACTGGAGAGAGAGTCCAGAGGAGAGCAACAAAAATTATCAAAGGTTTAGAAAACCTGACCTATGAGAAAAGGTTAAAAAAAATGGGCATGTTTAGTCTTGAGAAAATAGGACTATGGGGAGACTTGATAAGAGACTTCAAATAGGTTAAGGGCGGTTATCAAGATTCTCCATGTCCACTGAAGGTAGGACAAAACACAATGTGTTTGCAACATCCAGAATATAAATTGACAACAAAGGAAGAAATCCTGGCCTTACTAAAGTCAACAGCAAAACTCCCATCGACTTCAGTAAGGCCAGATTTCAATCCAAGATTTTTGGGACTCTTGATTCTTATATAAGTAATGCAATCAGTGCCATTTAAAATTAGACTATCAATGTGATTGCTCCAAAATAGGGGTAGGGGATGCTAGTGGCCTAGGTGCAGCATACACTGCCACTCTCTGGACTGTATCTGTTCTGTGGGCAAAGAGATTATAATTAGAGCAGTGCCTACAGACTCCAATACATATAGCTAGAGTCAGTCCCTGTCAGGAAGACAAGGCTGACCAAGTGTCGGAGTGGAAACAAAGGCACAAAGAATTAAGTGACTTGCCCAAGGTAACAGAGCAGGTCAGTGGCAGACCCAGGAAAAGAATACAGGTTTCCCAAATCCCACTCTAGTGCTCAATCCACACTGCCTTTGAAACACACAATAGTTAGCCTGATGATGATTCCTCTCTCGGATCCTCTATGTTACCAATTCCCTAAAACACCAGGCTCTTCCAGGGGAGCACTTCCTGACATATAAAAGGCAAGTAGGCAACAGCAACACCAGGCTTTCATGTTAAAAGCAACACGTACCCAGACCCTAAGACTTTCCTTCTCCTTGTTGTGTAATATTCTGCTAATTCAGATTAAAAAAAATTTGACGTAATTAGAGCAAATTTCTGGAAAAAAGCAACTACCACACACATTGGTTTAAAAAAGTGGAAACTGCAGCAATGACAGCAACAACAGTAGCAAAATGTGTTTGTCTTTCTCCTTTGGGAGCAATAGAACATGTGGAGTCATGAGGGCTTTGTCATTTGCAGAAAGTACGGCAATTTTACTAAGACAGGACCCATCTGCTTGAAGAGGAGTGGAAGATTGTTTGCTTTATAACAACTGCTTTATGTCTCGCAGAAGATCTCCTAGTGCATTAAGCACATAAGGAAGCACAATTCCACCTTCATCTATCTAGTTGTATTTCATCTATGTCAATATTACAAAGAATTTTTTTCCTCCCATGCACACACACAGTTTGGCTTTATTTAAAGAAAAGATTACAAACGGTATGTGGCCATGATGCTGCTTTCTCTTAATCCTCATTAAAGGGAGATGGCAGGTCCACTGCCCTTTGGAAACCTTCCAGGGACATCTCTACCCCGATAATCACTATCAACAATAGAGACCAGTTATTTTCTCAAAGTATTTACTAGATATGATTAAACCGGGTAGTAAAAGGCAAGCAATAAAAAAACCTTTTGAAAATTGACTTTTCATGCGTTTCATCTGCCAGGTCTGAAAAACAAAACACAGGAAACATGCAAAACTGAACAGTCAAGCAAAGTGCCAATAGCAATAAAACTAAAGATCTTGCTTTCAGACTTGCCTTTTCCTGAAAATGATTTAAGACTTTACTCAGGACTCACCAGACATGTAATAATTAGTATGTACAAAGAATGTGTACCACTTGTACACCCATGGACTAGTGTAAATACACAGTAGTTAATGGTTGCTGTTTTGGTCCTCAAAACAACTTCATTTGGGGGGAGGGATAGCTCAGTGGTTTGAGCATTGGCCTGCTAAACCCAGGGTTGAGAGTTCAATCCGTGAGGGGGCCACTTAGGGATCTGGGGCAAAAATCAGTACTTGGTCCTGCTAGTGAAGGCAGGGGGCTGGACTCGATGACCTTTCAAGGTCCCTTCCAGTTCTAGGAGAGTGGATGATATCTCTATTAATTAATTTAAGCGTGTTTTCTCTTTTTCTGGAAATCTTTCACACCCTTGTGCATCAACCCCATAGAGGGAGACTATCATGAACTAATGCAGCAAAGAGTCACACCAAAGTATGCTGCTGGTACACGTGCCAGTTGCGCTGCTTGGTCTAGAGCACAACCTGGTGTGGCTTACAGCTCATTGTAAGTTACAGCACGCTAGAAGTGGAATCTGGATGAAGAGGAAATGTATCCAGTCTCCTAAGTTTAGGCAGATCACCTGGTGGTATGAACCTAGAAGAGAGGTACCTACAACACAACACACTCCAGCTACTAGTGTAAGGGACCTGGCCAGCACATAAGTGCTAGAACTAGGGGTGCTGCCGCATCCCCCAGCTTGAAGGGATTTCCTTTATATACAAGGTTTACAGTTTGGTTCGATGGCTCTCAGCACCCCCACTATACAAATGGTTCCGGCACCCCTGGGCAGGGATGACCATACCTAGTCTGTTCCAACTCCTGGCTGCAGTTTTGGCCCATTAGGGCCATTAGCAACCAGCCTATGTCACAGGAGCTCTCCGGTTGTTCTTTTGCCAGAGGAATGGCCCTGCAGATCCAGCCCCAGGAATGACAGAATTTAAAGGTGGGCTTTACACCACCTTTACACATGTACCCCCTGATCCATGATATGTGGTCTTTATCCCTAGCAAAAGATCTGATCCAGGCTACATTCCATTTGAACAATTCTTTTTTTTGGGGGGGGGGGGGGGGGGGGGAGAGAAGAGAAGAGAGAAACTCTGGACTTTTTGAGCATCTCCTTCCTCCTCTGCCTAAAAGCCCAGCTGCCCTGTCAGCAGCTGTTTGTAGCCCAATTCACTTTCTATTATAAAAACTAAGGGTAAAATTCAGCCACAGGTGATGCGTAGCGGGGACATGGGGGGGGAGGTCAAGTGCCCACTCACAGATTGGCCTACCAGGGGTAGGGAAGTAGAGGGGCTCTGTCCTTGTCTCCCTACGCCTCTCCTCTGGCACATTCGGCTACTGTCCCTAGCTGCCGGGTGGGAAGCAAGATGGAGCCGCTTCTGCCTGACAGCCTGACTAGAAGGTAGAACTCTCTCAAGCAGAAGTGGCTCCATTTCGCTCGCCACCCAACTGCCAGAGAAGTGGCCCAATGTGCCAGTGGGGTGGGGGAGCAGGGGTGGAGGCACAGGGAGAGAAGGAAAAGACCCCCGCCCCCCCCCCCCCCCCACACACACACACAGGTAACACGGGGCAGGGAGAGTGCTGCCACCCAAGGCTGGGCAAAGGGGTCACTGGGCAGGGGGGACATGTGGGGCAGTTACGTCCTCCCCGTCAGCTTGTGCTCCCCCTATATGGGGAGGCCACCAATAGTCTATGAGTTCAGCCTTCATACACAAAGTTGCAGCTTCCATGGATTTCATTAAGAGCTTGCTTGTGCATATCTGAGCTCATAATGTATCCCTATATTTTGCATATTCAACCATTGCCAATTTAGGGCCATATTTTCAAAGTTATTTGCACATAACTATTTCTGTGTGCCTAACATAGTGGTCAAATTACAGATGTGTATGTGCAAATAGCCAACATGTACACACATTTGTTATTCAAACAAGTAAGTTAGAAATACACTTTCAAAAATCAGGCTCTTCGTTTTTAAAGGAAAAGGGGGTTATAATAGATGGAGCAGGTAATCCCCAAGAGTAATTTAGAGAGACCAGGTGGGTGAGATAATATCTTGTTGGTGAGAGAGAAGCTTTCAAGCTACACAGAAGCTCTTTCTGAGGTCTGGGAAGAGTATTCAGAGTATCACAGCTAAATACAAAGTGGAACAATTGTTTAGTATAAGTAGGTAACATTGCAAGGGACCATTCAAGAACAAGTGGCTAGTAAACATCTCTGGAGTCTGGAGAACGGTAACTTGGCATTTTAGGGAAGGAACAATTTTAAAAACTTCCACTTGTCTCCAGCCTCTTCCTCTCCTACCTAGGAGAAGATAAGGGTATCAGCCAAATAACCCCTCTTTAACAACCCCTCTCTCCCACTTCTGCCCTACCGAAACCTAATGGGTAAAAGGATTTTGTTTTTCAATGCTGAAATCCTAGCTATGCTCATTCGGGAGTTGACATATGTGTGAAGAGGACATCAGATACAACTGGTCAATCATAGTGTAAAGTTAGATAATCCACATGCCCTTCTGTATTCTAATAGCCATTCTCTAATTGTGAAGGCTCCATTAAATGAAAGGATTGTTAAAGAAAGAATTTACCTTATAACAGTTTAGAAAATATTATGCATCCATTCATATTCAATGGTGAACTGCATGTCCTTTATCTCAATGTACTTCCCAGCAGGCGGTACAACCTGATAAAATACCAGCAAAATGTCAGCTCCCATTAAGATACACAAGCACCATTCACTGAATGGTGACAGGTATTTCTACCACCAGCTTAAAAATTCATGTTTTAATAAATTGTCTATTGTTATCCAGTAAATATGTACTTAAGGATGGATAGTATTAGAACCACTGCATTTACTTTAAAAGTTTCTCGCAATGGGGTTGCTATACTACTTATCCTAGAAGAATACATCATGAATTAATAAATCAACAATTTCACAACCTACAACTGACCATTAAAAATTTCTTTGGCTATTCAGACTAAATTTTCCTCTTCTTATTTTCATCCCACTACTTCTACATATAATCCACCTTTACTCCTTTGTGTGACACTAAGTTATTTTTAAACATAGATTAAGAGGCGTGCAAATCGATTTTGCCATTCCAAAAACGTCATGGTGAAACTGATTTTTTTTTTTTTTTTAAAATACAGCAAGTTTTTAATATTTTTGAAGTACAGGATTTTTCGCAGTTACATCATGGGCTCATTCGGGAAGACTCTGTAGCCATTTTCACATCATTTGCGGAGACTTTTCTGTATCAGAATGTGAAAAGCTGTTTGCAAAAGATTGGGGAGGAAGTCATTCTTTTCCTAAGAGCAAAATTGACAAAAAGCAGCCAGAATTTGCAAGTTTGCTTTTCACAAAGCCTTCTCACAAATCTCTAATGTCTTGAATTGTTTTTTTTTTTTTACATGATTAATGGTGTTAATACTTAGCAGGGCTTCCAGATGTGACATATTTGCCCACCATATCATGTCGTTGTGCAGCCCTGAAGAAACATCACAGATGCACTAGGAGTGGATTTATTTTGTCTGCAATTCCACCTTTCAGTCACTAGAAATTGCACTCCAGAAGCCTGAGGACAGCTGAGTTGCTCCTCTTCCTCCTGCCTCTTGATGGTTAGCATTGCCCCATGCAGGTTTCCTACTGTACCTATACATAGGCACCTCAGCATGGCCAGCTAGGAAGAAAGGTAGAGACAACAAGGAGGAAGGGGAGGACTAAGTCCTTTACTCAGGCTTGGAAGGATTAGATTTGTCAGTAAACATCAATTTAACCAAACAGTCGGAAAATATTTCCATCAATAATCAAAATTTACAGGAGGCAAAGTACAAAAAATGATGCTTGAGAACTTCGAGACCATCGTTAAATAATTACAGTTACACCCCCCCATAGTTCCCTGAAACTGCGAACATTTAAATAGAAAAAAGCGTGAAAATAAATATCAATGTTATCTGTCGAAATTATAAAAAGTAAGTTGAATTCAGCCACGCCTAGTTTAACTTTAGCTGCTCGGTAGCTAGGGATACAAAGCAGGTGACACAGAATCAAGGAGATCAGCATCATGAGGAGACAAAAATCAAAGAGAACATTAGATGTTAGCTGAATCAGAAGTGGTAGAATTGAGAGTGACGGGGCAAGACAGATAATGGCTTATTTTAATTGCAAAAATGTTTCATCAGAAGGCAACCTCTTTTTTAATGCTATTTTTGAGCCCCAACTTAATATCTGTGGCTGAGTTTGCTCGAAAGCTAAGGCGGTTACAGTGTAACTGGCTGATCAGTCATAAACGGAGCAATGCTATTGGATGCTACTATAATAAAACTGCAACACTTCTCTGGAGTTGAAACAAAACCTCATGTCTGTTACTCGATAAATTTCTAAAAGATAGGTTCAATAAAAATATAACTAGTTTCCGCACTGCGGAATCTCACAAGGCTGCAAAAGCTGTATATATTTTATTGAATCCTGCCTGAAGCACAGATTTGTAAATGAGAAATTATCTGCTCTTGAATCCCTGCAGGAAGATATCATTTTATTCTCCAAAGCGGATTGTCTAAGTTTTTTCCCCTTGCTGGATCTAAAAAAGCAGAATAAAACAAGGAAACTGTCAACTTTGTGGAGTTTGAGTGATTATAAAAAATTATGTACAAATCACAAAAACTCGGGATTCCAAAGCTGCATCTTTGCAATGCTTTGGGATACTGCTACCATAGCATGGGCCAGACATTTTATATGATTTTAAGCAGCTTAGATTATTGATGCAACACTCATTTGTTACATCTCGCTCTCTGAAAAAAATTCCAAGTTCTTATCAGTCTGAAGTATAAGAGCAGTGAAGTGATTAGTTCAGCCTTCTGTACTTCAGTGGCTGTCTTAGAACCAGTCAATAATGTTCACTGAGAAAAGCAGGTGGGTTAACACTACAAGAAATACAAAGCAGTTCAGTACAACTTGGCTAGTAATATTATAAAACTCTACCTATCAATAAGTTTGTAGGAGTAGAGAGAGGGGTGAAATTTGGATGTGTCCTTTCAGTAGAACAAGACAAGTTTCTAAAGTAGAGGAGGACTCTGGCTTTTCATCAGAGTGGAAAGAAGCAATGAGAAATGGCTCACATTTAGTGCTGGAGCCATTGACTGTTATATATCCTCTTTAATTTTGTCCAGCCAATGGTTGTGGAATTCAGATAGTCAGAGTGGTGCCTCCCTGTGGAAATGCCATTGTATTTGCATTATCTTCTGTTGTTGCATACAGTGTTCCATTTCCACACAGATATGCCACATTGTTCCAGCCATCAAAGGAAATGCTGGTGCTGATTGATGTTTGAGTCTTTACACACAGACACAGACAAAAAAGAGAAGAGTACTTGCATGCAGCAAATATAAAAAAGGATCAAAGACTTTGAAGAAAAAGGGTGTACACAGTAGCACACATTATGATATTTATACTGAAAAGCAATGAAACTCTCAGAGAAAGTTTCCCAAATTAGGCATAAACACAGCACATGAAGAAAATTGTCAAGGCTGCAAATCTAGTTCGCTCCGCCAAAGCCACAGAAGATCCCTTGGCAGCAGAACTGAACTGGTGCTATTCCACTGAATGTTGTAAAGGTACAGTATTCAGGTTGGGTGTTGCACAGCTAATTTGCGCCGAATCACATTATCACTGCTACTCCTAAATGAAACTTTTGGCTAGGCTGGAAAAGGCTGTCCAGTCAGATATGCACACACAGTAGAGTTAAGGACTTATTGTAACATAAATGGTCACAAATAATTGCCACTAAAAATGGCCTCTCTTTACAGATTCCGAGTAAAGTGCCATATCCTGTCTCAGGTTGCATCTGTAGTGTGGAAATGATTGCAACTGAATGCAAAGTGAGGCTCCACAACCACAGAGGCTTAATCAAAACCTGAGGGTAGTGGCATCTGGTTTATGCAGCTGCTCAATTCTTACCCAATCAGGGGAGGAGTATCAGACTTGCTGCACCTGAGTTCTGGCTGACAATGTTGGGGGCTGCGGTACAGTGCATGCACAATGCCTTTCTTCCCTTTGGGAAGGTTTGTGAGGAGTCAATGGAAGTAGTTGGGCTATGAAAAAGTGTTGAAGCAAACTTAGGAGTCCGCACAATGAGAAAGCTATTAATGGGTCAAAGTCTGTAGCCTACCCTGTTCTCTTTGCACACTCTGGCGGCACAAAGGGAGCAAAGTAGTTATCTGTTTTATTTCCAACAGGGTTAACACACTTACTACAACAGAAATTATATTAAACTAGTTCTAGAACTTTATCAATGTGCTATAAGTAACTAAACGGTCTCCCTGTCCTTGAAGTTTATGTAACCATGTCAGGAGTGGTGACTGCAACTAGTAATAGTAATAACTTTCAAAAAAAATTAATAGAAGAGCTCCCAGAGTTAAATAATAAATCTATAGTCAGTATCCTTTCAAAATCATCTGCATTGATAACAGTGGTGTCTCTTACTCTGAAAGCCAAATATGTGGCAAGCTTCTTCTCTATCAGTATCAACAATGGAGACAACATGCCTCGTGTCAGCAACGTAGCTGTGAATGGGCCTACCCGACTCCTTAAGCCCTGTTTGGGTAAGAGGTCAGGTAAAAGGGTGGGTCTGGCTTCTCCATCCACATTCAATTGACTGCTGTCTGCTTTCCTCCCATTTGAAGATGGGAATAGCATCCAGAGAAGGAGCTTAACCCTGCCCATTTGGGGACAGATAATTGCCTATAGGATACATTTTTGGCTCTGGTCAATTGGCTGACCAAATGTCCTTGGAAAAGTGCCTACAGGAGAGGGGTGCATTGCATGGTATGACATGTGGTTTAAAGGAAAGGAGTAGCTAGTGGTGATTCTGCAGTGACAGAGCAGGTCAAAATGTAGCCTGAGTACCGAGTTAGAAGACAGGCTGGGGCAATGGACACTGAAAACAGTGTGTGGGGGGCGTTTGGAGGGGGATGGAGGTTGGGAGGTGGAGCCACTTGTCACCAGCTCTAGGGGAGGCAGGCACTGCAGAACGAGATTTCTGCAGCAGGATAATATTAAGTAGTCCCTTTAGATATTTGATGATGAAAACTTAACGTTGAATTTCCTTACTTTTGTTAGTTTGTCTCAGGCATTTTAATGTTCTTTTAATTAAGATTGTGTAAACTTATTTAAGTCATAAGGTACCCAGGAGGAATAAGCAACATTTTCTGACAAAGCATTTCTCTTTTCAATTTCACTTACTAAAGCAACTGCGGCATAATGTAGCCAGTAGCAATACTGATGTCAAAGTATAAGAGTGCTAGATTATATATTCAGTGACTATAGCTTTTTCTATATAACCGACCAAACTTCAGTCAATCTGAAATCAAGAAAGAGTCCTTAAAAGAACTACACTAATATCTGGGGCCAAATTTTCTGCAATACCCCGCAGCTCCAATTGTTACACTTATGACCAGATTCTCCAAAGTCCTCAATACCCCATGAGTTGAACTCTTCTGAGTGTCTGGCTCTAACACCAACTGCTGAGCCCTTGAAACTCAGGCCCATCATAACAGACTTAAGCCAAATTTTGATCTAGGTATCAAGTAACACAAAGTTTAATGGTGATAGTTAAGGCTAAGAGCAGCTTCCTGTTTAAAGAGTGACTGTTCTAAGTGCTCTAGAATCTATACAGTCAGATTGCCTTGAAATTCAGTGCCCCTTATGTGGGAGTGGGATGTGGTCAGGAATCCATACTTGGGACAAAGTTTCAGCTCCCACACTGGGGGTGGGACAGCGGTTCTTGAAGTGGATGCATTCTGGCAAAGTTAATTTGCTCACAGGCAGAGATCAAACCAGAGCTCAGATCATCACACAAAAGTCTCAAATGCTCTAGGGTTACCCTAGCAGAGTGCATGGCTACTGCCAGCCCTGTGGGGTGGGGGAAGCAAATTTGAAAGAGACTTGGCTTCTCCAGTTATGAATAGGCACATGAGCCTTAACCCGTACCTAAAGGATTACCGTAAGTGAACAGAAGAGTTAACAGGATTTTGAGCTTTCAAAGCGTCATGCTAACTGAATACTTCATGGGGATAAACAGGAGTCCTTTAAACTTGACCCCCCCCTACAGCCATTGTCAGTTTGAATCTCACCTTAGGAAGAAGATGGGAAGGCATAATTATCAAGTCTCTGTGTGTATTTAATTTTGGGAGAATATAATCAAGGTATTTTTGTAAAAAAAAATCTTAGATGTGAATGCTTGCTGGCAGGGGAAGGACATTTTAGGGCATGAAGGAATAGAGTTGAGAGAAGTTTAGGGCTGCATCAATGAAAGGGGATAAAATAGATATTAGAGGTGGCACTGGAACAATGTGAATAGTGGGGGTGCTGAGAGCTATTTAACCCAACCGCAAACCCTGCATATAATGGAAACCACTTCAAGCCAGGGTATGTGGCAGCACCCTAGTTCCAGCACCTATGCCGTCAGCCCCACATTCTCCACTTCTGTGTGCGCACGTGTGCCAGGATCTAGAAGGCTCTGAGCCCTTCTCCTGACCCCTCCTATGTGGGGAAGGTGGATTCAGGGGCAGCTCTAGGCACCAGCAAAGCAAGCACCTGCTTGGGGCAGCCCATTTGCAGGGGCGG